>NC_047117.1:81203039-81503039 GCF_902500255.1 Thalassophryne amazonica | reverse complement strand
AAATTGGTCCTAGCACAGAACCTTGTGGAACTCCATAATTAACTTTAGTCTGTGAAGAAGATTCCCCATTTACATGAACAAATTGTAATCTATTAGACAAATATGATTCAAACCACCGCAGCGCAGTGCCTTTAATACCTATGGCATGCTCTAATCTCTGTAATAAAATTTTATGGTCAACAGTATCAAAAGCAGCACTGAGGTCTAACAGAACAAGCACAGAGATGAGTCCACTGTCCGAGGCCATAAGAAGATCATTTGTAACCTTCACTAATGCTGTTTCTGTACTATGATGAATTGTAAAACCTGACTGAAACTCTTCAAATAGACCATTCCTCTGCAGATGATCAGTTAGCTGTTTTACAACTACCCTTTCAAGAATTTTTGAGAGCAAAGGAAGGTTGGAGATTGGCCTATAATTAGCTAAGATAGCTGGGTCAAGTGATGGCTTTTTAAGTAATGGTTTAATTACTGCCACCTTAAAAGCCTGTGGTACATAGCCAACTAACAAAGATAGATTGATCATATTTAAGATCGAAGCATTAAATAATGGTAGGGCTTCCTTGAGCAGCCTGGTAGGAATGGGGTCTAATAAACATGTTGATGGTTTGGATGAAGTAACTAATGAAAATAACTCAGACAGAACAATCGGAGAGAAAGAGTCTAACCAAATACCGGCATCACTGAAAGCAGCCAAAGATAACGATACGTCTTTGGGATGGTTATGAGTAATTTTTTCTCTAATAGTTAAAATTTTGTTAGCAAAGAAAGTCATGAAGTCATTACTAGTTAAAGTTAATGGAATACTCAGCTCAATAGAGCTCTGACTCTTTGTCAGCCTGGCTACAGTGCTGAAAAGAAACCTGGGGTTGTTCTTATTTTCTTCAATTAGTGATGAGTAGAAAGATGTCCTAGCTTTACGGAGGGCTTTTTTATAGAGCAACAGACTCTTTTTCCAGGCTAAGTGAAGATCTTCTAAATTAGTGAGACGCCATTTCCTCTCCAACTTACAGGTTATCTGCTTTAAGCTACGAGTTTGTGAGTTATACCACGGAGTCAGGCACTTCTGATTTAAAGCTCTCTTTTTTAGAGGAGCTACAGCATCCAAAGTTGTCTTCAATGAGGATGTAAAACTATTGACGAGATACTCTATCTCACTTACAGAGTTTAGGTAGCTACTCTGCACTGTGTTGGTATATGGCATTAGAGAACATAAAGAAGGAATTATATCCTTAAACCTAGTTACAGCGCTTTCTGAAAGACTTCTAGTGTAATGAAACTTATTCCCCACTGCTGGGTAGTCCATCAGAGTAAATGTAAATGTTATTAAGAAATGATCAGACAGAAGGGAGTTTTCAGGGAATACTGTTAAGTCTTCTATTTCCATACCATAAGTCAGAACAAGATCTAAGATATGATTAAAGTGGTGGGTGGACTCATTTACTTTTTGAGCAAAGCCAATAGAGTCTAATAATAGATTAAATGCAGTGTTGAGGCTGTCATTCTCAGCATCTGTGTGGATGTTAAAATCGCCCACTATAATTATCTTATCTGAGCTAAGCACTAAGTCAGACAAAAGGTCTGAAAATTCACAGAGAAACTCATAGTAACGACCAGGTGGATGATAGATAATAACAAATAAAACTGGTTTTTGGGACTTCCAATTTGGATGGACAAGACTAAGCGTCAAGCTTTCAAATGAATTAAAGCTCTGTCTGGGTTTTTGATTAATTAATAAGCTGGAATGGAAGATTGCTGCTAATCCTCCGCCCCGGCCCATGCTACGAGCATTCTGACAGTTAGTGTGACTCGGGGGTGTTGACTCATTTAAACTAACATATTCATCCTGCTGTAACCAGGTTTCTGTAAGGCAGAATAAATCAATATGTTGATCAATTATTATATCATTTACCAACAGGGACTTAGAAGAGAGAGACCTAATGTTTAATAGACCACATTTAACTGTTTTAGTCTGTGGTGCAGTTGAAGGTGCTATATTATTTTTTCTTTTTGAATTTTTATGCTTAAATAGATTTTTGCTGGTTATTGGTAGTCTGGGAGCAGGCACCGTCTCTACGGGGATGGGGTAATGAGGGGATGGCAGGGGGAGAGAAGCTGCAGAGAGGTGTGTAAGACTACAACTCTGCTTCCTGGTCCCAACCCTGGATAGTCACGGTTTGGAGGATTTAAGAAAATTGGCCAGATTTCTAGAAATGAGAGCTGCTCCATCCAAAGTGGGATGGATGCCGTCTCTCCTAACAAGACCAGGTTTTCCCCAGAAGCTTTGCCAATTATCTATGAAGCCCACCTCATTTTTTGGACACCACTCAGACAGCCAGCAATTCAAGGAGAACATGCGGCTAAACATGTCACTCCCGGTCTGATTGGGGAGGGGCCCAGAGAAAACTACAGAGTCCGACATTGTTTTTTGCAAAGTTACACACCGATTTAATGTTAATTTTAGTGACCTCCGATTGGCGTAACCGGGTGTCATTACTGCCGACGTGAATTACAATCTTACCAAATTTACGCTTAGCCTTAGCCAGCAGTTTCAAATTTCCTTCAATGTCGCCTGCTCTGGCCCCCGGAAGACAATTGACTATGGTTGCTGGTGTCGCTAACTTCACATTTCGCAAAACAGGGTCGCCAATAACCAGAGTTTGATCCTCGGCGGGTGTGTCGTCGAGTGGGGAAAAACGGTTAGTGATGTGAACGGGTTGGCGGTGTACACGGGGCTTCTGTTTAGGGCTACGCTTCCTCCTCACAGTCACCCAGTCGGCCTGCTTTCCCGGCTGCTCGGGATCTGCCAGGGGGTAACTAATGGCGGCTAAGCTACCTTGGTCCGCACCGACTACAGGGGCCTGGCTAGCTGTAGAATTTTCCACGGTGCGGAGCCGAGTCTCCAATTCGCCCAGCCTGGCCTCCAAAGCTACGAATAAGCTACACTTATTACAAGTATCGTTACTGCTAAAGGAGGCCGAGGAATAACTAAACATTTCACACCCAGAGCAGAAAAGTGCGGGAGAGACAGGAGAAGCCGCCATGCTAAATCGGCTAAGAGCTAGTAGTTATGCTAAGCTAGCGGATTCCTAAAAACACGCAAAGTGAATAATGTGTAAATAATTTAGAGGTGATTCAGCAGAAGGAGTGCTTTAGTTAAGGCACGTAAAGATTACACTGGGAAACAAATCGTAATCTAGATAACTAGATCAATCTAACTGCGCAGATTAAACAGCTAACAGATACAGAAAAACACCGCTGTGCTCCGGAACAGGAAGTGATACAATACCGCAGTGAGAGCCAACCACCAGTAGAGGCAAAAGAATTTTGCAGAGCAAAGAATTTATAACACAGCATTTCTAAACATCCTACTTTTATTTTGGATGCTTACATTATTTTACTTTGCACACAGAAACAAAATTATTTCACAAAAAACAGCGGGCTAGCATCAAAATTATTAGCTACCCCTCCCCCGCCCCAAATAGTCCATTGTGTAACATTTTTGCTGGATAGCAGCCTGCAGTCATTTCTTGTAGTTTTCATCAGGTCCCAGACATGTCTCCTGAGGAATCCCAGCCCATTCTTCCTTGGTGTATCTCTCAAGCTCCTCCAGATTTGATGGTCTTCTGACATGAACCTTGGTCTTCAGTTCACCCCACAGGTTGGGATTCAAGTCAGTGTTTTGTGCAGGCCAGTCAATAACATTCTCTTTGGTCTTCTGGAGGCAGCTCTTCAACAGGTTTGACATATGCTTGGGTTGTTGTCATGTTGGAATACAAAACAATGACCCAGACCCAATTTCGCTGCTGGCTGTTTGAGGTTTTCTTTCAAAGTTTTCACATATCCTTCTTTATTCATGATTCCTTCCGCCTTGAGGAGATTCCCAGTTGCACTGAAGCATTTCCACAGCATAATACTCCCACTGCCGTGTTTCACTGTGGGGACTGTGCTTTGGGTTATACACGCCTCCCTTCTTTCTCCAAGCATAAGTAACGTCTATATGACCAAAGAGCTCTAGCTTTGTCTCATCTGACCAAAGGACATACTTCCAATATCCGTAATCTTTCTCCAGGTTGTCCTTGACACACTACAGTCAGGCTTGAAGGTGTCTCTTCTGCAGAAATAGAGTTTCTCTTGGTCTGCAGCTTCACAGTCTGTTCCTGTCCAAGGCTCTAGTAATTGTCTCCTTTCAGACTACAATTCCTGACTTGGCCAAGTCATTCACTTGTCTCTTGGTGTTTTTTTTTTTTTTTCTTGGGTCTTTGGACACTTCTCTTACTGGCTTTCTTTCCAGAGTCTTTGGATTTCTTGATAATACTTCTCACTCCAGTTTTTGACACTTGGAAATGCTGCTTTGTGAGCATCAACAATTATTTTTTCTCAAGTCCAAGCTGATTTCTTTTGATGCTTTCTCAAGTGACAGCTAAAGTTTTTATACTGTATAATCCTCAGTTTTAACTTGATTTTATCATCTTTGGGTATTACAAAATTAAAGCACAACATTGCATAACAGAAATTTGTGCTATGGTTCAAAAAAAAAAAGGTCAGTTCTGAAGGGGTCTAATAATTTTTAACCCTGATAGTTTTTGGTTTTGTGAAATTATTTTGTTTCCATGTGCAAAGTAAAATCATGTAAGCGTCTTAAAACTGGGATGTTTACAAATGCTGTGTTATAAATTCCTTGCTCTATTTTAGAAAATCACTTGGGAAAATTTTGAAGAAAATATTACATTTCAGTGGGGGTGGGGGTGTTGCTGGGGTTGATAATTTTGTCCTTATCTGCATGTAAAACACAAAGCAGGGTTGGAGCAGCAGGCGAGCTTGCTAGAGAAGGTCCGCGCCAGAGATCTTTTCATACCCTTTTTGATCTGGTTCTCCACACGTTGCGTTTTAGGAAAAGGCATTGAAAAAGACAGCTGCTAACCATGGTCAGGATTGTGTTCCTTTGAATAAGTCTTCACCATGATGCTATCATATTAGTTCTGCATGTTCTTTAAGATAACCGTAGAACCTAGTAGAACTGTAAAGTTACAGAGCTAATTCAAGAAGGTCCTTTGATAGATTTGACTCTGATCGGTCGCAGTTGTTCTCTACACATTGGGTCACTACATCGTTCAATTCCATCAAGTTTGGAAAAATAACTAAAAGTTATTGGGTTATTGAGTTTTCCTGATTGGGCATGTTGGTTTGCACAGTCCCACTTTGCTCCTGTTTGTCAGATCTCATTGAAATTTAGCACACAGTTTTACACTGGTTTTACCCAGTGCATGCTTTATTTTCATTGCCTCTCCACCAGAGGTATTACCAGAGCAGGTAGCTCATTGAGATAAAGGATTAGGCTCCCAATATGTAGGTTCAGTCCAAGTTTTGCTCAATCAGTCCAGCCAGCTGTAAATAGATACCAATCTTGATTGGGGAGGTAATCTACACTGCACTGGCGTCCCATCCAGAAGGACCCATACACTCTTACTTGCTTCATGCTGTGGTATCTGGAGATAAGCACCGGCTCACTGGGTCTCAGGGCCTGTCTAGGATTTACTTCTTCTTCTCCATAAGAGTCCGAAAAAGCTATTTGGGTTCAAACAAACATTTTTTTTGTATTGGATATACTGCAAATTGGCAGCACTATGGCTTAGTGGTTAGCACTGTTACCTCACAGCGAGAAGGTCATGGGATTGATTCCCACCTGTGGCCTGTCTGTGTGTAGTTTGTGTGTTCTCCCCGTGTTTGAGTGGGTTTCCTCCAGGTGCTCCGGCTTCCTCCCACATCCAAAGACATGCAGGTTAGGTGAACTGGAAACTTAAAATTGTCCGTAGGTGTGTGTTTGTTTGTCTATATGTGGCCCTGCAACAGACTGGCGTCCTCTCCAGGGTGTACCCCACCTCACGCCCTATGACTGCCGGGATGGGCTCCAGCCCCCTGTGACTCTTAATCGGAGTAAGTGGTTGAAGATGAGTGAGTGAACGATGTACCATAAATCAGCTTGGCCTGAACCGTAGGTTGCCATGAGTTCCTTGTAGCTTGTAACAGAACTTAGTTGCTTTGAGAAGTTCGTACAATTTATCTAAGTGCAATCCTGATTGAAGATTTGCACCAATCATTGATCAGTTTCATGAATTAGGTGTTTTCCATGTAGCAAACAAGGGAACATTTACGAACAAACCACGTTGTCACCCTCCATATGCTGCCTTGCTTCCTTTCCTTACTCTACTCTTTCACCCTTCCTCCTTACGAGCCTCACCTCTTTTTTTTGTCTTTCACTTTTTCTTTCCCATCTCCCCCTTTCTTGACTTCTGTTCGCCTCTGCCTCCTCGTCTCCATCCCATCCACTCCCATGCTGCACCAGGCCGCGTGGCGTTATTACTCCACCGACAGCACCAGGCCCCACCTGGACGCCACGTGGCAGCACTATGAGAGCCTGCTGCCTTCCCTCAGGCATGTATCCATGCCTGATCGCCGCCCAGCCACAGACGTGTGGCACCTCTTTGGTTTTTGGTTTTCACTAATCAGCTTTTTGTTTTTTTCTTTTTTGTTTTCCCTCTTCATCCTCTTCCTCCCTCCTTTGCCTTGTTCTTTTATCATTTTCCCCTGTTTACCTATTATTTGGATTCCTTTTTGTTTTGTTTATTCTGTTTTTTTGTTCATTTTTGTTTTTTACTTCTCTCTGGATTTGTTATTCTGCATGCAGTGTGTTTGGCGTAGTTATGCGGCTGATGAGAACTCGGTTTCCATTGCTACCTGGAAGCCTCACTTGAAGGCGTTGCACACCTGCAGCCCTACAAAGTAGGTACAACTGCAGCAGCTGCTGTATGCGTGAGGCCGAGTCCACACGTCCATGTATATATTTGAAAACGGGCATTTTCCACCTTTTTTTTAATATCGTCCACTGTTTAAGAAAAAAAATCTGCACACATGAAAACATAAAATATGTTGTCAAAAGGATGCCAAAGCAACACATGGTGATTTAAATCTAACCGTACAGCCCCAGTGGCCAATCAAAAGACTGGAAAAAAGACATAGTCTTCATGTAAATATTGAGATAGTTTCCGAAAATCTTCACCCTGGACGTAATCTTGCAAAAACTCTAATTTCAGTGACCTAAAACACAGTTTACATGTGGACAAAAAGCCAAAACATGTCGAAAAAGCTATGTTTTCCAAAATAGCCGTGTACGTGTGGACAGGGCCTTCGTCTCTGCTCCGTTCTTTACTTCTACTTTAACGATGTAGAACTGACATCATGTGTATTTTCTTTAATTATCCAGATTTACTTTCCAGTTTCTCCTGCTCTGTTGATTTCTTTTACATTTTCTGTTTTTATTTAATGAAATTTATTGTTTGTTGTATTTTTTTATGACTTATTTTAAAGAGCAAAATAATCTATATTTTCCAGGCTCCGTTAGTTGCAATGTGCTTTTACAGTTAAAACACTGAATTGAAAGCATCACCAAATGGCCTCCACAGTTTGCTGCTATTAAGTAAATGAATGTATAATAACTCCAAAGTGCTCGCACTGAGTCAGACTCTCCATGTGACCAGAGCCGCTCGAGAGCTCAGTGAACCACCAGCTTTCACTGCCGTCACTCTGACTGAATAAAGCAGGGGGTTTTTAATGTTTCCTGCCCTCCACTGAATTTATTTATGGAGATGATTGTGGCATCGGTGCACAAAACCAGCATTTTTGAATTGGCAGCACCTCAATATAATTTGTATTGGATTATAATTGGATTAGCCCTTTTTGGTTCATGAGACTTGGGTGTATAGTGTGACAGATGACCTGTAGGTCCGTATATATTTATATCTAGGATATGTTAGCTGTACTGTCACAGCATGTTAGAATTGAAAGCAGATAACTAATTGACTTGTGCATGTCCCCTTTCATTTGAAAGTAATTATATTTATATCGGCACTAATTAGCACTTTTTGTGTGCGATTTCCTGACTTAAATAAATAAAAGCCATTCAACCAACTACATAATACAGAATATTCACATGGAAAACATACAAAAAAATGAATGCACAAAAATACATATGTATTCATATGTATTTGTCAGCCACATTTGTAAACACTGTATTTTCCAGACTATATGTCTCATCGCAATATTCGTCACATCTGTCAATTAATACATCATGAAGAGGAATAAAACATAAGTTGCATTGCTCTGTAATGCATATTTAGTTTTGAAACTGCCTCATGCAACAAGATAAATTCATGTCTACTTATATATATCTACTAATTGTCTAATATATCTAATATCTATGTCTACTTATGTATATCTACTTAGCAATTACCTGGGTATGGAGACGTAGCAACACCGTTGATAAAGGAGAATTCTGTTGTTTTAAGTGGTTTGGGGGTTATGTTTTCCCTCACATTATTTATTTATAACATTAGCAAGCAGAAGCTAAAAGGGTAATTAATGTTAATATATGAGGCAAAAAGAGCTCAGAGTAAAATATTTCTTGTTACCAGTAAACAGATGAAAATGTTATTAGGCTGCAGGGTCCACTTACATGTGTAGCTACACATGCACATTTACATCACTAAATTTAAGTAGACTTTTTAAGATGACTGATTATGCAGTTAGTCTTACCTTAGTCCAGCCATCCTCCTCGATTGCAGCTGCAAACAAGTCGAGTGCCAAGTCGACTTGGTAGATGATAATGCACTGTATTTTTGGCATAAGTCAATTTGTAGTTGCAGGACCAGCAAAACAAGTAAAAAAAAAAATTGCATGACTGATAGTCTAGAAAATACAGTATCCTGTGTATTCCTCAGGGGGAAGTGGTGATGACATCACAGCCAATATGATGGCTGATCTTTTAAGAGAAAAAATGCAGTAAATCAATATACATATTGTTCTTGTTACTCTAAACCTAAAACTAACTCTGACCTTCAACAAAACAAACAAGCTAATGCCAAGTTTCAGAATAAGTGCAATACGCATTGCACACGTACGCGGACATTCATAGGAATAAACACAAAATATTGTGCTTAACTTGAATCTGGTAGCATCAAGAGGATCCCCACAGAAAGGTGCATTTTTATCTAAATAGAAAAAAAACCCTTTATTATTATTATTATTATTGTGCAGGTATTTTTGCCTCTGGTCCATTTGGAGGCGCTGCTCTCCACTGAGGTACTAGAGAAAGAGCACCTCATCAGCAATCAACTTGTAATGCCTTTGTGGAGAGCAGCGCCTCCAAGTAGACCGGAGGCACTGAACTTGTAGTGTAGTGTAGAGTTCAGTGACTGGACCTGTGATTGGCCATTTTAAATCACTGAGGAGCTGGGAAAAAAAAACAGTGCCACAATCAAACATGTTGATGGCTGTGATGGTCAAAATATACAAAGCAAAAATGCAAAAACTGTCCTAAAAGTGTGAACAAATGTTTGCTGAATGTTTGCTGGTGCTTTTGTGGCTCCATCATAGTGTCTACTGCTGCACGTGCTTCTTTAATTTGCATGGGGGGTGTGGCTTTAACGTGCATGTCTTTTTGAGGGGGGGAATTGTTGAGGTCAGTCTCTCCTGGAATGCTCATTATTGAATGTTGGATTGTGTTTCTTGAGTCTGAAATTACCTGCATTTATTGACCCTGTGCACAGCAAACAATTAAAAAACAAGTGAATCATCTGAGGCCTTGAAGGCTTTTTCAAGCAGAATTTTTGTATTAATTTATTTTTCATTTTTACTGTTAGCTAGCTTCTATGGTGATGTGCTTATAGACAGACAAAATAATCACTGAACATTAAGAATGTGGCATTAGTGTTGCAGCAGGAGTGTTACTTTATGTGCAGAATTGTAGTCAGAATACACACTGTGCAAGTGTTAAAGTGGAGTTGGACACACTCTATGTGCACTGTAGAATACTACAGTGCTACACTAGACTGTGCATGACACATTGTCAAAATAGGGCCGGTAAAAACTAAATAATGGGGTTGATGAGAAGGATGGTTCAAATTATACAATCAGCAAAATTGGTACTTATACCCAACGTGTAGTATTTATTCATAAAAGAGCATCTGCCAAGTAAAAATCCAAGGTGGACACCAGTTCTGGGTGTTAATTTTCAGAAAACATGATAATATGTAGCAAATTTTAAGATTTTGATGGCTATGTGTGTAATTTACTGTGTAGATTGCAATAGTCATTTTTCATCATGAATATATACATACTTATAGCACGCTTTGCACATTTTATTTAAAAATAGTGATAAATATAAAAAGCAGGTCACAACTGTAGTTAAAGCTGTACGGCCTTTCAAATTTCACAAAACTGTCCAAATTTAGATTCTACCGAAATCGAAGTGTTATAGTGTAGGTTTATTTTTGTAACATGTTGCAAAATTGTAGCTCATTTTAATGAAGAGAACATATTTATCTGGGGTTGAATTCAATGGCGAATATTGTCTTTTCCTTCTAAAGCCGTCATGCAGATGAACCGCAAGAGGACGTGCGTGTGCGCATGCATGAGGTTTTGAGTTGACCTGTGACCAGATCAACTTTCTTTATGCGCATTCCCAGGCCTTTACGCTAACATCTGAAAGATGTCTTGCCAATTACTTCAGAGGCATTATCTGGTTTCAAAAACAGTGTTTTAGATTGAGAAATGTTTAGTCCTCACTAACATTTACAAAATCTATGACAAACATATTAGATTTATACAGAAATAAGCTATTTCAGAGTGTTTTCTGCCATCTTGATTTATTTTGTTTGAGCGAGTAATTAGCTAACGTCACACTGCCTTTCTTTACTCCAACTGGCAGTCGCTATCTCCTTCCCAGCATCTTTGCACAGCTCAGAGTAAGCCTCCAAATGATCTATGACATCACTACCAAATGTAGGTCATGGCATCTGAGCTCTTGAATTTCTACCCATCAGGGGTCGAAACTCTTGTTTCCAGGCATTGCGAATTTTGATTATATTGGCAGTATCATGTAAATTCAAATGCTAAGGAATAAAATTATATGACGCCAAAGAAAATTATTTTCATGGCTTAAATCTTAAACAACCCAAAGGCTGTACAGCTTTAACTGATATGCATTGAGTTTAGGGGTTTTGTTTCAGCAGTCACTCACATACTGTGGTCCCACAGAGCTACTGTACACTACAAAAAAAAAATTGTTTAAAAGAACAAGAACAAATCAAAAGAAGGTATTCTCTTAAAACAGAGACGAACTGAAATGTGTACTGTATACTAATATATATATATATGCCAATGTCATACAAATTCGCCTATTCAATCAAAAATATATAGTGAACACTGTGTCGCAAATGGTGGCCATCTTGAAAAATGGCAGCCATTTTTAGTTTACTGGTGGCTAATGTTGTTTTAAAAATTAGTGTCCTATAAGGTAAACACATGCAAACTTTGATGTTCGGACACATGTTCCCATTCAATTAAATGGGAAAATGTGCACTTTATATTTTTAGTTATCTGCCAACTACCTGGCAGAAATCACTTCAAACTGAAAGGTTACTGATCATCAATATCACATCAGCATTTCACTTTAGTTCCTCTGCAGATATCGCTGTCATGAAATCATCTTAGTGATGCATCAAACTTGCCGTGTGCATGTTTTGTTATTTTACTGATTGGAATAATTCACATTAATGAAATGAGTTACTCAGCTGGAGGAGCTGCACAGGGTCAATGAAAGCACTTCATTCCAAAGTTCCATTATTCTGCCAATGTCATGTGTAAAGCAACATCAACCATGGAAGAAATGTGAAAGAATGACTTTTAATGCATCCGCTTTTTTTTCCCTGTTTTCACCTGTAACCTCCAGGAAGGAACACGGCGAGTCGACCACAAGGTTTGTCAACTCTTTCATTTTTTTTCTTACATGTAAAACCATGATTTAAGAGAAGATGCAGACGTTGTAAACCTCCAGACGCCTGTTCTTCCACTTGTCTGGTGGGCGCTGCCACCGGGAGCATTAAGCCACCTGACGTGGAGGCGGCGGGTGATGAAATGCAGATGCGATAATGCGTTTTTAACACAAGCACTCTCTGTGACTCACTCTTTTCTCTTTCTGTTTAGAGCTCTTGTCTATTCCTTTTATCACCCGTTTGCCACTGCAACAACATCACACATGTGTACTGCTTTATTTTTAGTGTGTGACTTTAGAACATAAAACCTTCTGACTGATGCAGAATCAATCTGTGTGCAGTGAAGACTGATGGAATAAGTCATCTTAGCTGTTATACAAATATAACTCTCATATTATAGATAGATAGATAGATAGATAGATAGATAGATAGATAGATAGATAGATAGATAGATAGATAGATAGATAGATAGATAGATAGATAGATAGATAGATAGATAGATAGATAGATAGATAGATAGATAGATAGATAGATAGATAGATAGATAGATAGATAGATAGATAGATAGATAGATAGATAGATAGATAGATAGATAGATAGATAGATAGATAGATAGATAGATAGATAGATAGATAGATAGATAGATAGATAGATAGATAGATAGATAGATAGATAGATAGATAGATAGATAGATAGATAGATAGATAGATAGATAGATAGATAGATAGATAGATAGATAGATAGATAGATAGATAGATAGATAGATAGATAGATAGATAGATAGATAGATAGATAGATAGATAGATAGATAGATAGATAGATAGATAGATAGATAGATAGATAGATAGATAAGAATCTAAAGCCACATTTCTGTATTAATTTCCAAACTATCACTTTGCTGCAAGCCGCATGATTTTTTTTTTTTTTCCTTTTTCTCTTGAGAGCCTCTTATCGAAATAAGCAGACACGTCCGTCAAAAGGTTACTGGCCTCATGCTGGTGACTCAAGCACTTGTTGCCATGGCCCAGCTGATTTCACATAGCTAAATGAAGGACATCGACATCAAGTGTGTGAGTCACCAAATTGCAGCCTTTTTTCGAACTGTGAACTCGATGTTTGTCTTCCTCGATGAAGCTCAGTTGCCTCCGTTCTGCTGATTGTAAATGTCAGCAGCCGGGAAAATGAGAGTTCTAGTAGCAACTGTGCTGTTATTTTTTTTTTATTTTTTTTTTTTTGCATGAGGCATTGTTACATGCAGTAATACACAAATACGTGACAAAACATTATAAAAAAAAAAGCATTTTAGCCCATGAGCAAAGCAGGTTTTCAGTATGGAGACTAAACAACACTTGGTTTGACTTTCTCTTTTTGTTCCTGACATTGTAAATATCTAAACTGGCACATGCTTTTTTGTTGATTCCTGGCTTTTTTTCTATTTCTTCTTCTTTTTTTCCACTGCAAATGTTATCTATATTTTATCTGTAGTGAGCGCCTTGTATGGCAGCACCCTGACATCGGGGTGAATGTGAGGCATAATTGTAAAGCGCTTTGAGCGTCTGATGCAGATGGAAAAGCACTATATAAATGCAGTCCATTTACCATTTATCTATGGAACATGACCAACCTCTCCACCAAATTTTTAAACATTGATTGGAGGAAACGCTTGAAGATGAGTGAGTGAATCCCCAGCTTGTGCTAAATTTTCAATTAAAGATGTAACGCCATTGGGTTTTTTAAAGCTTTGCATCATAAAAAGAATTTTCTTTGCCACAACTATAATTTTATTCTTTAGCCTTTAAATAGAGGATTCATAATATGATATTGCCAACATGATCAAAATTTGGGTTGTCTGGTGGGAGACAAAAAAATTCATTCCCCTGAGGGGAAAAAATTCATTCAAATAGATAGCCATGAACTACATTCTGTAGTGACCATAGTGATGTCATAGATCACGTGGGGCTTCCCCCGACTTGCGCAAAGGATGTTGGGACACACACAGTGACAGCCATTCAGAGAAAAGCAGAGTGATGCCAGCTGGCTGTTCCTGCAAACAAAATAAAGATGGCGGAAAATGCTCCAAAACAGCTTGTTTTTGTGTAAATCTAATATGTTTCACATATATTTTGTAAAAGTTAGTGATAAATAAGCACTTTTACATCTAAAAGCACTGTTTTTGAAACCACATAACACCTGTGCAGTGATTTACAAGACATCTTACAGATGTTAGCATGCACGCCCAGGGAACATGCATCAAGCGAGGTCAAAGGTAATTTCAAAACCTCATTCATTAAGGAATTCCCCCCATGTTCTCTTCATTAGAATAAGTTGTAATTTTGCAACACATTACAAAATAAACCTACGTTATAATGGTTGGATTTCGGTAGAAACTAAATTTTGTTTGTTTTGTGAAATTTGAAAGGCTGTACAGCTTTATGTAGGAGATATGAAACCTGTATTGGAGAAAAAGCACTACACAAGAATATTTGAGTGGGAGGGGGAAAAACCTAGAATCAGGTTTAAGATTAGACATTTGAGCTCCCTGTCACAATCCATTTAACAAATAAATCACATTCCAGATTGTGTACCATTTACCATGGGTAAATTACAGGAAAAACAAATCTTAAGGTGCCCTGACACTTGCACGACTTTGAAGCACGCACGTCGTTGTGATGATCCCACCCACTGTGTTCCCAGCTGGGCGCAGTGCTTTGTTCCACCGGCTGCCATGCGCTCTGCACTGGATGCTGCGTATATATAATAATTATTTCGTAGAGGATTAATCATTTTCTCTGCAAGTTGGCTGCTGAAAACGGCTCTAATCGCTTCCTGAATCACAGAGGACCGCTCCAGCAGCAGCCGTTCGTGTGCACTGAATTAGCTGGAGAAAGCATTTGAAGCCATCTAAAAAGGTAATTATTTGTCATGTTTACATTGTCATGGCTTGGTAAAACAGTTGCATATTCTTTCCTTCTTGTGTGCAGCTGTAAAAGTATGTTTATGATCAATTTAACATCTCATTATAATCCTTCAGACGAGCTGTGCTCTGATACCGTGCGCTGACACAACTACTCGCTCTGTTCATTTCTTCTTTACTACACTTGACGAGCTGCACGTAGTGTTGGTGAGCTGATAGTGCCATGTTGCACGACATTTATGCATGAAAGATTTTTTTGAACATTTCAAAATTCTGTTTGTGCAATTGCACACGCCGGTGCCCCTCTCACGTTCAGTCTACACCTGCTAAAGACAAGTTTACTCTCCTGCACGACATGTGTGCAAGTGTGTGCATCAAAGTCGTGCAAGTGTCAGCGCACCTTTATTATTTCCATTGAAATACTAAGAGTCAAACATTTTTCTCCCTCTTTTTCTTCACCATGTAACACGTGACCATTTGTCTATGTCCCCTTGGTGTTTTTTTGTTTGTGTGTTGTTTTTTGTTTTTGTTTTTTTTTTTTTAGTAAAGTTCATAGTAATAAACAGAAGCTACTGAGGAGGTGTACCACTCGGAAACATAGGTACACAGCTCTCACATTGCGTTGTTCATGACATGCTCCTTTGGGAATGCTGACTAATTCTTTGTGCATGGAGATGTGTAGGAGGCTGTTTGGAAGCGGAGGCAGTGGATTCTGGCAGGGGGCTGTAACGGTCGCCTTTATAGTAACACACTATCTGTCGCAGTTTGATCTTTGCCTGAGCAATGCGCTGCTTCTGCCTGTGGTACTTTAATTTTAAATCCATCTGCACTGTTATTTCTGCAAAGTTTTATCTTGTGCAATCATTAACATTTTTAATTTGCAGAGACAGAAAGTAACGTTTTCAGATACTGTTGTATTTGCATTGTTTTTGCAGTCCATCACATTTCAGAAGGTGAAACTGTACATTTTCACAACTGTACTTACATTTTTACATTAAACAATTATCCTGTAATTGTTCCGTCCCCAACAACTAAAAATCGTAAACATGATTTTTCCCCCTCTCTTCCTCTGGTGTGTGGATATGTTGCTTTTGTAATTATAATGATGTATGAGGTCATTTATAGAATGCTAAGTCATAATGAGATTACAAATTATTAGGAGAAAGGGACTAAATCACCTGAACATGATTATGAGATAATAAATCATAATTAACTTGCAAACTGTACACAGACAGGAAATGGCATGAGTGGACTTGAACCCACAACCTTCTTGCTGTTTCACCGATGCTAGGTTACCATCATCAAAAAAAAAAAATCATAATTATGAAGTGCTAAGTCATATGACAAAGATTATGAATCAGAATTAAGTTATTGTAATCCCCGTGACACGGACCGGGATAAGCGGTTGAAGATGAGTGAGTGAAGTTACAGTAATGACATTAGTTATATGTACGAGTTGCTGAGTCGTAATAGTGAAATTGGACACAATTATTAGTTATTATGTAATGGCTGAGTGGATCCTTGTCATTTGATTGGTGGCTTGTGTGTCACGTGACATGGATTATTCATACCATTTGTATTGTGTTTCATTTACTGTGCAATAGTTCTTTTTTAGCGTGCAATTTTGGTGCGATATGTAATGTGCTATTGCACGCCCCGACCACCGCGTGCGCTCACACTACCAGAGATAGTGTTTAGCTAAACATGGTGGAGTTTGTTTTGCTGACTGACGGCGATTTGAAGGAGCTAATTGATGTTGATAATTCTTCTAACACACACACACACACACACACACACACACACAACAAATCCACTACATTGTAAGCAGTCTGGAAGCATGAAGAGGATGACTGTAGAATGAAAAGCTGGGCACATTTCTGATGTTATTTTTCGTTGGACTGAGGAAGCACGTGAAGTCTTTTTTTGTTGTTGTTTGTTTGTTTGTTTGTTTGTTTGTTTGTTTGTTTGTTTGTTTGTTTGTTTGTTTGTTTGTTTGTTTTGGGACGTACACAAAGTCAGTACATGTCATCACGGACTACACTGTCAGAATTATTTTTGAACAATATTTTTCCAAGTTGACTGAGAACAATTTTGGACTCCTATTTAAAGTTTGTGTTGGACTGCTGATGTCAAAGCACCAGTGATGAACACCAAAATGTAAGTAAATCCCTTTTCTCTTGTTTATACTTTCATAAAACATCAAATGACAAGGATCTATTTTTGCAGTTTTTTTCATTCTTTAAATGGAATGAACGTACAATGCAACAAGGCAAACTCAAGCATTCATTATCTGTAAATCATGAGAAGTTGTAACAAATTGTGACATGCTTGGTCAGAATTCATAAGTCATAATTACTAAGAATTACTAAGTCATAATTACAAGCTCCTCAATTCAAATTACAAGATGCCAAGTCATAACTGAGATGAGACATATTTACTCAAGTCATAATTAGGAGATCGTGCTGCAAGTCGTAATTATGAGGGAGTAAGTAATAAATCCAAGGTACTAAATCGTGTGACTATTATGGCAGTTTTTAACGATGAGAAACCATGACTTAATAACGAGATGAGGGCATAAGGTGGTGATTTTGTCTTTTCATCTGGATGAAACGGAGTTGCATACACTCTGAGACGCCTACTTCAATTCAATTCAATTCAATTTTATTTATATAGCGCCAAATCACAACAAACAGTTGCCCCAAGGCGCTTTATATTGTAAGGCAAGGCCATACAATAATTACGTAAAAACCCCAAAGGTCAAAACGACCCCCTGGGAGCAAGCACTTGGGGACAGTGGGAAGGAAAAACTCCTTTTAACAGGAAGAAACCTCCAGCAGAACCAGGCTCAGGGAGGGGGCAGTCTTCTGCTGGGACTGGTTTGGGGGTCTGAGGGAGAGAACCAGAAAAAGACATGCTGTGGAGGGGAGCAGAGATCGAATCACTAATGATTACATGCAGATGTGTGCATACAGAGCAAAAATAGAAGAAACACTCAGTGCATCATGGGAACCCCCAGCAGTCTAAGTCTATAGCAGCATAACTAAGGGATGGTTCAGGGTCACCTGATCCAGCCCTAACTACGAGGTCTGTCCGTAAAGTATAGGTCCTTTTTTTTTTCAAAAACTATATGGATTTCATTCATATGTTTTTACGTCAGACAGGCTGAACCCTCGTGCGCATTGCGTGAGTTTTTCCACAGCCTGTCGGTGACGTCAATTCGCCTGTGAGCACTCCTTGTGGGAGGAGTCGTCCAGCCCCTCGTCGGAATTCCTTGTCTGAGAAGTTGCTGAGAGACTGCGCTTGGTTGAATCAAACTTTTTCTAAACCTGTGAGACACATCGAAGTGGACACGGTTCGAAAATTAAGCTGGTCTTCAGTGAAAATTTCAACAGCTGATGAGAGATTTTGAGGTGATTCTGTCGCTTAAGGACTTTTCATGGTGCGAGACGTCGCGCAGCGCTCTCAGGCGGCGTCATCAGCCTGTTTCAAGCTTAAAACCTCCACATTTCAGGCTCTGTTGATCCAGGACGTCGTGAGAGAACAGAGAAGTTTCAGAAGAAGTCGGTTTCAGCATTTTATCCGGATATTCCACTGTTAAAGGAGATTTTTTTAATGAAAGACGTGCGGGCGGATTGCAGCGTCAGCTCGCAGCCGCCGCGACGCTCCGCCACAGGAAAAACACCTCTGTTGGAAGCCTTGAGGACAAGTTGGAACATCTCCAGCTGTTAAACAATTTCTCATATACTCACTCCACTGAAAGCCATCAAAAGCCAACTGGATTTTAACAAATGTTTATCAACACGGAGGTGTTTTTCCTGTGCCGCCGCGCCACGTCGGCTGCGTCCCGACGCGCGGACCTGTCCGCACGTCTTTCATTAAAAAAAATCTCCTTAACAGTGGAATATCCGGATAAAATGCTGAAACCGACTTCTTCTGAAACTTCTCTGTTCTCTCACGACGTCCTGGATCAATAGAGCCTGAAATGTGGAGGTTTTAAGCTTGAAACAGGTTGATGACGGCGCCTGAGAGCGCTGAGCGACGTCTCGCACCGTGAAAAGTCCTTAAAGCGACAGAATCACCTCAAAATCTCTCATCAGCTGTTAAAATTTTCACTGAAACCAGCTTAATTTTTCGAACCATGTCCACTTCGATGTGTCTCACAGGTTTAGAAAAAATTTTGATCAAACAAAGCGCCAGTCTCTCAGCAACTTCTCAGACAAAGGAATTCCGACGAGGGGCTGGACGACTCCTCCCACAAGGAGTGCTCACAGGCGAATGACGTCGCCGACAGGCATGGAAAAACTCACGCATGCGCACGAGGGTGCAAGCATGTCTGACGTAAAAACATATGAATGAAATCCATATAGTTTTTGGAAAAAATAAAAAGGACCTATACTTTACGGACAGCCCTCGTATAAGCTTTAGCAAAAAGGAAAGTTTTAAGCCTAATCTTAAAAGTAGAGAGGGTGTCTGTCTCCCTGATCCGAATTGGGAGCTGGTTCCACAGGAGAGGAGCCTGAAAGCTGAAGGCTCTGCCTCCCATTCTACTCTTACAAACCCTAGGAACTACAAGTAAGCCTGCAGTCTGAGAGCGAAGCGCTCTATTGGGGTGATATGGTACTATGAGGTCCCTAAGATAAGAAGGGACCTGATTATTCAAAACCTTATAAGTAAGAAGAAGAATTTTAAATTCTATTCTAGAATTAACAGGAAGCCAATGAAGAGAGGCCAATATGGGTGAGATATGCTCTCTCCTTCTAGTCCCCGTCAGTACTCTAGCTGCAGCATTTTGAATTAACTGAAGGCTTTTCAGGGAACTTTTAGGACAACCTGATAATAATGAATTACAATAGTCCAGCCTAGAGGAAATAAATGCATTAATTAGTTTTTTCCAGCATCACTCTGAGACAAGACCTTTCTAATTTAGAGATATTGCGTAAATGCAAAAAAGCAGTCTTACATATTTGTTTAATATGCGCTTTGAATGACATATCTGATCAAAAATGGACTCCAAGATTTCTCACAGTATTACTAGAGTCAGGGTAATGCCATCCAGAGTAAGGATCTGGTTAGACACCATGTTTCTAAGATTTGTGGTGGCCAAGTACAATAACTTCAGTTTTATCATGCGTTTAAAAAGCAGGAAATTAGAGGGTCATCCATGGTCTTAGTCTGTAAGACAATCCTGCAGTTTAGCTAATTGGTTGTGTGTCCTCTGGCTTCATGGATAGATAAAGCTGGTATCATCTGCGTAACAATGAAAATTTAAGCAATACCGTCTAATAATACTGCCTAAGGGAAGCATGTACACTCAACAAAAATATAAACGCAACACTTTGGTTTTGCTCCCATTTTGTATGAGATGACTCAAAGATCTAAAACTTTTTCCACATACACAATATCACCATTTCCCCTCAAATATTGTTCACAAACCAGTCTAAATCTGTGATAGTGAGCACTTCTCCTTTGCTGAGATAATCCATCCCACCTCACAGGTGTGCCATATCAAGATGCTGATTAGACACCATGATTAGTGCACAGGTGTGCCTTAGACTGCCCACAATAAAAGGCCACCCTGAAAGGTGCAGTTTTGTTTTATTGGGGGGGATACCAGTCAGTATCTGGTGTGACCACCATTTGCCTATGCAGAGCAACACATCTCCTTCGCATAGAGTTGATCAGGTTGTCATTGTGGCCTGTGGAATGTTGGTCCACTCCTCTTCAATGGCTGTGCGAAGTTGCTGGATATTGGCAGGAACTGGTACACGCTGTCGTATACGCCGGCCCAAAGCATCCCAAACATGCTCAATGGGTGACATGTCCGGTGAGTATGCCGGCCATGCAAGAACTGGGACATTTTCAGCTTCCAAGATTTGTGTACAGATCCTTGCAACATGGGGCCGTGCATTATCCTGCTGCAACATGAGGTGATGTTCTTGGATGTGGCACAACAATGGGCCTCAGGATCTCGTCACGGTATCTCTGTGCATTCAAAATGCCATCAATAAAATGCACCTGTGTTCTTCGTCCATAACAGACACCTGCCCATACCATAACCCCACCGCCAATATTTGAGGGAAATGGTGATATTGTGTATGTGGAAAAAGTTTTAGATCTTTGAGTTCATCTCATACAAAATTGGAGCAAAACCAAAAGTGTTGCATTTATATTTTTGTTGAGTGTATAAAGTGAATAAAATTGGTCCTAGCACAGAACCTTGTGGAACTCCATAATTAACCTTAGTCTGTGAAGAAGATTCCCCATTTACATGAACAAATTGTAATCTATTAGATAAATATGATTCAACCACCGCAGCGCAGTGCCTTTAATACCTATGGCATGCTTTAATCTCTGTAATAAAATTTTATGGTCAACAGTATCAAAAGCAGCACTGAGGTCTAACAGAACAAGCACAGAGATGAGTCCACTGTCTGAGGCCATAAGAAGATCATTTGTAACCTTCACTAATGCTGTTTCTGTACTATGATGAATTCTAAAACCTGACTGAAACTCTTCAAATAGACCATTCCTCTGCAGATGATCAGTTAGCTGTTTTACAACTACCCTTTCAAGAATTTTTGAGAGACCCCGTGATCAACCTGCCATTGATGGTGCTGTTGATGTCGGTCACCCACATACTGACGTCCACGTTGGGCTCCGTGTTCACTCCCACGTCGAGTTCTGTTTCACTGATTGTATTTAAATGAGCCATGCCTGATGCCTGTGCACGGCCTCTGCATGCAACCGTTATAACACTGTAATGACTTACTGCTTCGTGCATCATCCTAAAGGTTTTTTTTTTAAATACAGTCACTCGTCTCAGCAGCTGATTTTGATGATGATTGTTTGTTTGTTTACATGTAGCAGCAGTGCTGATGGGACTGCTTGAAGGGTTTTGCTCTCCTTTGCACATGATTGGACGTCTGTGCTGACACGTGCAAATTAAAATAACGTGATCGATGAGTCCTCAGAGGTCATGGGTCACGTTCAGGTGCTAATCGTTGTCTGGATTTCATTATGCACTGACCTTATCTGTTAGCATCAAATAAACTGTCACAGGTCACCTTTCTGACTAAATTTACCTTCTCACCCTCAAATTATTGTTGTTTTAAATTACTTTAACACTCTCTTTCCCTGTAAGCTTTCTAATCTTTATATAAGTAGGTCTTACAACAGGGGTCTCGCACTAGTGGCCCGGGGGCTGGATAAGGCCGCTCAACCAGTAGTTTTTGGCCTCCATCATGCCTTATGATATATGACTAAATATAATCCACATGATGACATTTTTTCTGCAGGTGGAACAAGAAACTGTTCACTTATACAGAGTATTACGCAGTGGCGTAGGGATAGACAGTGAGGCACGTACCGTCGCTCTGGGGCCCAGGGACATACAGGGGCCACTGAATTTGTCTGAACTAATTTACATGACCACAGTGACACGCACTGCAGACAACGTGCATAAAAGTGCACATAATGCACGTTATGAAGCTGATCCATTACCTTATAGCCTTGAAGCAAACCGATCTCTGTCATGGTTTCCCAGTTGGTGAAATAGTTAAGTGTAATATATTCCAAAATTATGTGTTTTTAATGAATAATAGGCTAAATTAACAATAAAGAATACTCAGTCAAAAGAAAAACATAATGTCTGTTGGTGTATTTTGTAAGATTCTATGCAGTGATGAATGCCGGGTAAACTATATGCTCCCTCCATGTCAGATAGCTAGATTTATGACAACTAGTGACACCAAAGACCTTGCAGAAAAATATGTTCCTAAAAACATCAATCCAGCAGTAATAAAAGACTGACTAAATTAGATAGTTTTGGATTTTCCAGCACGGCCAGCAGCCCACTGAGGAGTCCGGGCCCGGCCCCTCCTCTTGTTTCTGACATTGCCAGTGACAGTGGTGTCAGCTGAGAGATCATTTTCCAAGTTAAAAATGATCAAGCCATACCTGAGGAGCTCCACGGGCAGGGCAGGAGCAGCTGAGCGGCTTAGCTATCCTCTGCATTGAAAACTCAAGAGCCAGGGAGTTGGACATTGGAGATATTATAGAGGATTTTGCCCCTTCGCTGTTTGATCACCGCTGTGCACCAGTTTCACGGAGGGTCTGTGTTTTGGTCGGAAGATCTTGAAATAAAGTGTCAAAAAAAAAAAAAACAATATCTCTCTTCTGTCTTGTCATGCTATTGGCTTCATTTTATTATCGTCTCTTCTTGCCTTGAGGTTTATCATGTAGTGGTGCTGACTTTGCAAGAAAAAAATGATTTTGTAGTAATTTCAGCACCACCATGAATTAGACAGCTCCTCCCCTGCTGTTGGATGCGATGATGACTGTTGTGCACATGCGATTAATTCTGGATTCTTGATCTCTTAAAAAAATTCTAATACAATAACCAAAGTCATTTATTTGATTGTAAAATCCAACACATTGTTGGTAAAAATCTATAAAGACCTCATAGTGTGCGTAGGGCCTGTCAATATATCTTTCACTGGGACCCGTGCTGAGGTTTCTACACCACTGGTATTACAGCAAAATAAAAGTCTTCCAAAGTTCATGATAAATGGAAGCATTATGATGCTGTTGTCGTGTCCCAGTAACCTCGGCCTATGGATCAGTGATTTGATATAACTCAGGGTGTCACACCGTTTTTGAGCTGCCAAACAGAAATCAAAAGCAAAGCTGCAGAAACACACGAGAGGCTTTGTTATGGTAAATAGGTGATCAGAAACTGAATCTGACACATCCAGCATTAAAGCCACCGTGTGCAGGATTTAGGGGTGTTTATTACAACAAATGGAACATAGCATTCAAAACAATCTGTTAAGTGCTGTACAATTAACTGCAAATCTTTGTGTTTTCATATGTTTAGAACATGCCGTAATACCTACACGGTGACGCGCACCCCTCATACAGGCCACCATGTATGAGGTGTAACCCAAATAGTAACCCAAATAGACATATTCCTTTTTGTTGTTGTTTTTGTTGTTGCTGTTGTTGTTGTTTTTCATCATTTTGAGGTGTGGCTTGAAGACTGAAGAAAAAGAGGAATCAGTGGTTGTTCGCCTACATAGTCTTTACTGGTTGCAAATGCAGGCTAACAATTTTGAGAATGTTCATTTCTCAAAAAAAAAAAATTACACTTCATGTATGAACATCATTATTAATATTGATAACTATAACCAACAATAAACCAATATACATCATGCAGCCATCGCTCAGATTGGTACTCGTCCTGTCGCATCTCTCACCATTTGCATAAATTAGACTTCTTGTGTATTTTGGCCCTGCCGAGCTGGCAGCATAGCAATCGTTTGGCTGTGAAACACCCACTCTGACTGAAAATGAATGACAGCTGGTCAGTTTGCCTCTTGTAGCTATGAGAGCCAAGGGGTGATGGGGGTCCCAGCCATGCTTGACAGCATTGTAAACATGCCGTTGGCATGTCCTGTACTAGACAAACTTTATAATTGCATTTTCCCACCAGCCAAAGTGTTTTTCTGCATTGTTCATTTGGCCAAATAAAACTTTTAATGACAGCAAAATAATGTAGATAACGATGTGTTTGTGAAGGTTCATATCGGCCAATATATTAGCCAACCGATAAATTGGTGTTCAGTTCAAGATCGGTTCACCTGACCAAAGCAGTAAATTCAACAAACTGGGTTCTCCCATGTGCAGCATAACAATGAGAGGTTTGAGTGAGTGAGTGAGTGAGTGAGTGAGTGAGTGAGTGAGTGAGTGTGTGTCTATGTGAGTGAGTGAGTGTGTGTCTATGTGAGTGAGTGAGTGAGTGAGTGAGTGAGTGAGTTGATGACTCTATGCACGTTTGCTTGAGTTTAAAAATGTCATATTTTGCTGCAGCTGCGGACAGTAGCATTTTCTGGAACGATAAAAATGTGAAATTTAAAACAACGTTCAACGCATGCACACATTCAGACACACACAGCTGAAGCTTTCTGTTCATCCTCACTTGCATTTTGTTTAAAGCACCTGCTGCAATGCATGCTGGTCTTTCTCCTCTCTTGTCCTGCAGCCCGTCACCCTGACAGTGGCAGACCCATTATGATTATGGAATGAGTCCTGATGCAAAATAAAATAAGATTTGTGCAAAAGAACAAAGAAAAGTGAAAAGTATTTTCCACACATCTTGGATAAACAAACACATAAAATGCTGGCTCAGAGCCAAAGTCGTGAACAAATTTTCCCGTCACGTTACCACTCTTGTATTCTCCTTCTTGCTCCAACTGCCCTCTTCTGGTCTTCACTTTACAGTCAGAAGCTGAGCTTCAAGGAGAGAGTGAGGATGGCGAGCCCCCGCGGTCAGAGCATCAAGAACAGACAGATGTCATCGGGGAACGAGCGGCGCTCGCCGGTGGCTGAGGCCGGCACAGAAGGTACCAGTCCCACCAAGGTCCAGAAGAGCTGGAGCTTCAATGACCGCACACGCTTCCGACCGTCTCTACGCCTTAAGAGCCAGTCCCGCTCCACCACTGACGGTGAATCACCCACACTACATTTTAATTTAATTTAATTTAATTAATGTACCCATTCAAGTGGCTGGTAATTTGTTCTGAGACATTGTGCACATGACTAAGGAGGAAGTGCAGGTGTGCCTGCACAAGCTTCAGAGTTCGCAAAACAATTTGGCTCATATTGGCAATATAAGAATGTGAATTTATTTAATTATGAAGAAACAAAATTATAGTGGTGCCAAAGGAAATCAGTCTCATGACAAAAGGGTAAAAAAAAAAAAAAACTGAATAAATGGAAGGAGACGACACCTTTATGCCATTTGGAAATTTACAAATCACGCAATAATGTTGACGACGGACACAACTAACACATGATATAGAGCCAGCAAATAATCAAAGACATGCAGTTTCTCTGTCTCTCTGCTCAGATGAGACAGCGCTGAGTGAAATGGATTGAATTAAAGAAATCAGCCGTCACTGTGAGCCAGTTTATTTAATGCGAAAAGCGGCTCCTTTCCTCCTCCAACGACACCCACTGTAATGACTGCACAGCTGCCAAGTCTTGACAGTTTCAATCTCAGATCTTGTCTCCCAATCCTGCAGCTTAGGTTTTGAGCACCACTTTCAATCTATGTTTTCACCACATGGAACATTGTTACCTAAACTCAAACATTACCGTTATGATCGAGGAACAGCCGACAAAACTGAAGGTTGCCCTCGTGGAAAAGTTGTGGTCTCCACAATAAAAGTGCCTATTTGTGTGTATTGAATTATATTAGCACAATGTACCAGTAAGAATACCGTACTATGCAAAAATATTTGGTACAAAACCATGCATTAATTTTCTATACCCGATTAAAATCATTTAAGGGTCACGAGGAAGCTCGAGCCTCATGACCGGCTCAAGTAACGGGGGTATTCCACAGGGTGACGTTCTACTACAAATGGCCTCAATTCAAAAAAGACATGAAACACCACAACTAAAATCAAAATAGAGGTGGGGATGATTTTCGGTGATTACAGATGTGAATGACATGAATGAAACTCAACAACTAAGCTGCTTTCACTTTTTTTTAGCTCTTTATAAAACAGATTATAAGACTGCGCTCAACTGAGTCCTCAATCAAATCTTCAACATGCTTCCAGTTGTTAGGAGATTTTTTTTGTTCTTGTTCTTCTTCTTCCTTGCTGTTTTCAGTTAGTTTTTAGAATAAAAATTGTGTTCAGATGTAAACAGGGTTGCCGATAACTGCCTCTTGTTGCGGATCTTCCATCAATGCGTTTGTTGAACTTCAAAAAGTTTGCTCTTCTCCTTGATTCCTTGCCGTGCACCTCCACACCTGCCGAGGTTTCGTCACCTGATTTGGAACAGACTGGTTGTATTGAAGTCATTATGGCGACGGTATTCAAGTCAAAAGTAGTTGACTGGCTCAAAAAAGGGAAAGTGTAAGAGTAGAAAAAGTTTTTAAGAGGAATATAATAAATACTTGTTACCATTAAAAAAAGAAAAAAGAAAGAAAAAGATTCTACTCATGGATTAGTTACAACAGGCCCCTACAAATCTCCTTGTACATCCACTGGACTGTATTTCTTAACACAATCAAACTGCTCACTTAAAAGCTTACACTGCTGTTCACTTGCAAGAACAGGAATAAAAATGCCTTCTGAGATTTATCTCCATCGTCTGATGACCTTCAGAACCTTTTTGTGTTTAGCCATTCTTTTCAGCTCACAAGATAAAAAAAACGAACATAGCCAAAGACTGTTTATGCATAGGGGTGTACGTACATCAGGTTTGGATTCCAACTGTAGTGACGGTAAAAGAATAATTACCTCAATCAGGTCCACTCAGTCATTCATTGGCTGTAGTGCAGATTATACAAATAATGAATTTTTATCTGTGCAATGGAAACAATATTTTCATGAGTTGAAAGATGGAATGTTCCATTCATTATTTGTTTTATATGACACCTAGACAGTTTTACATAAATGTAGGTATAATGTACTGGAGCTGTTCAATGGAGCAAAACGTGAAACCAAAATGAACAGTAAATGGAGCCAAATTGCATAAAAAATGACATCAATCCTATACAGTGGGATAAATAATCAATGCAACATAACCTACAATCCACCAATCAAATGACGAGGATCTATTTAGGTGTTATACAAAACACAATAGTTCAGGGGATTCTGGTTCAAACACCACATTTGGCAGAAAAAAAACCCAACCCAGACATTAAAAAAAAAATGCTAAATGGCAGCCATTTTTCCAAGATTGTGATAAATATGCATAGACCTGCACAATATTGATGATCCAAGCAAGTCATACTAAAATAAAAATATTAATTATTTAATAAATAAATATTATAAAGAAAATATGTTGACTAAAGACAAATAAATTGCTTACTTTGCGAACCACTAGCCTAGCGTGGTCTCACCCCGGCCCGTCCCCTCAACCAAATTGTACAACCATTTGAAAGATTATTTCAGTTGCCTGCTCCATGACTCATCCTGTCATATCTGACAACTTGAACTTCAGTCTGCTTCCATGGAGAAGCATGTTCCATGTTGGCCATCAGTCTGTCTCAGTGTCTTGGCTGAGCTGATGCTTATTGATGGACTTCTATTCCTCCCTATCCGCCAGTTGGTGTTTGTGGGTGGACTGACAGCTTGATGGAAGGTGAGTGTTGAGTTCCAGCACCCATATGGGGTGTCGGAGAACCAGCTGGCGTCAGCCTGGTGGTGGAACGGAATCAGAAACCAAACTAGACAAAACCAGTTTCACCACCTTCTGTCTGACATGTTGACAAACTGATGCTTTGCTTTTGAAGGAATGACCTGACAATTTTACATTCAGATCCTACTGGCTGCTCACCACAAAGCCATTCCAACCAAAGTTCATTTGCAGCATTTTAGTGCAGCAAATAGGAAAAATAATTGTGCGTATTTGTGATAAAAGCATGAAATTTGTTCTAAATAAACATATGTTCTAAATTAACTAAGGTTTATTTTCAAACATGGGGGTATTCTGAAGATGACCACTAATGACCTGCAGGGGTCAATGAAGAATTACACAGGAATCAAAATCGAAAAATCATTGAGTTAATAGGGTTTTGTAGTTTGGACCACATGTCATGCTTAGTTGTCATGTTACCAGGTCATAGAATCAAATGGACGTGAACTTTGTTTGACTTTTACTTTGGAGACCAAGCATTCAACACAGGCAAAACTATTCCATTTATTAATCCTATTAGCTCAACCAATAATTTGCATCACATTTTACTCAAATTTAACATTTGACCTCTGTACAAACTGAAATTGACCTTTGTGTCCATTTTTGTTGTTTGTACCACATAACTCCAAAACATTCAGTCGTAGATAATCCAAACTATACCTTTTTGGAATCTTTATGATCAGACAAATATCTTTATGATCAGGCAAATATCAATACGATTAGAGCATTTGTAAATTTGACCATTGTAGGTTATTAGAGGTTAGCTCCAGGATCCAGGATCCAGGTTAGCTCCACCTCCATGTCTGAAAATAAACTTCATGCCATATACTAACACTCAAGTGTGGTAATAAATTAAGCAAAGCTTGTATATTGAGTTGGAATGGTGTGTGAGTCCAGAATGTTTTTAGAACCTTAGACCTCGACAGCTTTTAGAAGAACTCAACCCTTTCATTTCCTGTTAATTACTTAATTTTTTAATGTTAATTTACTGTCTTAATATATTTGTAAATTGTTTTTTAAATGGACCACAATGGAAATAAGTGTTTTTACTTTCTTGTGACATCCATGTATTTTTAACGTATTTACAATTTTATTATGTACTTATGTTGAACTTACTAAATAAAATCACGCACGCACGCTTTTAATATATACAGTTGTGCTCAAACGTTTACATGCCCTGTGTTTAATGACAGCTGGCACCCTTATTGGTGCATTGCTGCCACCTTCTGAATCAGTCCAGAATAGCTGAACTAAATCCTCTTGAGTGGTGTGTACAATCGTTGCGCATGAGTAAATGACATCTGCTGCACTGACTGTGTCTACAGAAATTGAATTTGATTATACCAAGGAAGATATGACAAGCTGCATGAGAACACAGCGAACATTTATTAACAAGTGTTACAGGACCTGGCTTCTCTGTCTGCAAACTTACTCTGCCCCTCTGCAGTCACAGTCTTTTATATATGTGCTTACCGCCCTCTTCCGGTAACAACAATTAATTAGCATTTCAGACACCATAGTGGCCTTTTGGCGTGTGTGTTGTTTAATGCTCAACCCTTCAGAATTACTTAGCGCATTACTTTAAAATATATGTGCAATATTTTCACTTTGTAAAAATGACAGAGTTGCCGTTAATGTCGATAAACTGTCCGGAATTATTTTTGTTTTTATAAGTGAAACCATGAGAGAAAAGTGCTTTGTGTTTCATGTCTCCTACCCACTGTCTGTGTTGTTATATGTGAAAAGTAAATTACACTTTTTTTAGGGGGGTGCAGCAGCAGGCCAGGTGCCTAAAGACAGAAGCTGTGGCTTGTTGTTCATTTGGGGTTTGTGATCACCTTTGATTTTACTCAGAAGCCTCAGTGGTGCTTGAACTCGAAACTGATTTAGCGGTTTATTGGTTTAGCATTATAAAGTTAACTTTTCAGTTAGCGGATTTGCGGTTATCGAAGCTAACTTTTTGGTTAGCTGTGCCCACCACCGTGTGTGTGTGTGTGTGTGTGTGTGTGTGTGTGTGTGTGTGTGTGTGTGTGTGTGTGTGTGTGTGTGTGTGTGTGTGTGTGTGTGTGTATATATATATATATATATACGAGCTCTATTAGAAAAGTATCCGATATTATTTTTTTCAAAAACCATATGGATTTGAATCACGTGTGATTACATCAGACATGCTTGAACCCTTGTGGGCATGCAAGAGTTTTTTTCACGCCTGTCGGTTACGTCATTGCCTGTGGGCAGTCTTTGAGTGAGGAGTCGCCCACCTTCTCGTCGTTTTTTTCATTGTTTAGGAATGGCTCAGAGACTGCTGCTTTGTTTGATCAAAATTTTTTAAAAAACTGTAAGGCACAACTGAGTGGACACCATTCGATAAATTCAGCTGGTTTTCGGTAAAAATTTTAACAGCTGATGAGAGATTTTGGTCTGGTAGTGTCTCCGTAAGGACGGCCCACGGTGCCTGACGGCGATCTGCACTTCGAGGCGGCAGCGTCTCGCCGTTTCAAGTTGAAAACTTCCACATTTCAGGCTCTGTTGACCCAGTAAGTCGTCAGAGAACAGAGAACTTTCAGAAGAAGTCGGCATGAGGAGTTTATTCGGACATTCCATTGTTAACGGACATTTTGTAATGAAAGAACGTGCGGGCAGAGTCGCATGTCGGGCCGGACCCGACCGCAGGGGGTCGTGACAGGAAAAACACCTCTGTTGGAAACCTTAACGGACAAGTTGGAACATGCCCAAGCTGTTAAACAATTTCTCAGTTACTCACTTGTTGAAAGCCATCAAAAGCCGCCTGAATTTTACAAATGGTTTTCAACACGGAGGTGTTTTTCCTGTCGCGGCGCACACAGATTCACCGAGTCGTCACGGAAACAACTCGGCGAATTTGCGCGCACGTCTTTCATTACAAAATGTCCTTAAACTGTGGAATGTCCGCATAAAGTCCTCATGCCGGCCTCTTCTGAATCTTCTCTGTTCTCTCACGACGTCCTGAGTGAATTAAGCCTTAAATTAGGATGTTTTCAGGTCGAAACAGGCCGACGACGGCGCCTGTAAGTGCTGCGCGACGTCCCGCTCCGTGGGAAGTCCTTACAGCGACAGAAACACCCCATAATCTCTCATCAGCCGTTAAACTTTTCACCGAAAACCAGCTTAATTTCTCGAATAGTATCCACTCGGATATTCCTCACAGGTCCAGAAAGAATTTTGATAAAGCAACGCGCGCCGTCTCGAGCAGCGTGTGAAACAAAGGAATTCAGCCGAGAGGTCGGGACCACATCTCACTCAAGGCCTGCCCACAGGGAAATGATGTCACCGACGCGTGAAAAAACTCACGCATGCGCACGAGGGTTCAAGCATGATTGGTGTAATCGCACGTCATTCAAATCCATATAGTTTTTTAAAAAATAAAAAGGTAGGATACTTTTCTGATAGACCTCATATACATACATTAGTATACAGTACACATTTCAGTTTGCCTCTGTTTTAAGAGAATACCTTCTTTTGATTTGTTCTTGTTCTTTTTAACAATTTTTTGTTTGAACTGAGCAAATAGCCTGAGTCTGCAGCCCAACCCTGGTACTGAGTTCCTCTGTTTACCTCCTCAGGGTGTCGTAACGCAGGAGGCTCATAAACACAAGTGCAATGTCACAAAGTTCCATTGCTGGCAGTATATCTGAAGGCACACCAGAGTCTTTAGAACTGGTCCTAGCAGCAGCTCCCTCCAGTATTACAATCCTCAATGTGAAAGAAGAAATCACAGTGTGTAAAATGTAGCCACCTGTACTCTGCTGTTTGACAAAAGACTCATTTAAAACACGTAAATGCAACGCCTGATCACTTAACTGCATGTAACACAACTCCTCCTCTGCTCCTTTCTCCCAAACAGCAGACTCCAACATTGCAGCGGAGGATGGTTTTGATGACAAAGGCTGCCACTGCGAGATCTCCGTGGAGGATTTGCTGCCTTCAGTTAAGTCTGTCATTCGGGCTGTCAGGTGAGATGAAACATCTCATCCAACAACCATAGGACACTTTAACGCTGCACTGTGTAGGATTTAAGGGCATTTATTCATAAAAATACAATATAGCATTCATAACCATCTGTTCTTTACCTGTAACAATCCACTGATGTGTGTTCCAGAGCTTCGAAAGAACCCTTCATATGTATATAAGTGTGGACCCCCTCATGGAGGCAGCCATGTTGGACTGCCATGTTGATACAGTAGCCCAAAAGGGACATACTTACTCTGCCTTTTGCAGAAGAGAGAGAGGAATTAAAAGAGGATTTAGAGGTAGCTAGTGCAGGCTCATGCCACGAAGACCAGCAGCCAGGTGGTGCTGTCCAGAAGAAGTTAAGTAAACCTTACTCGCCACAGCCAAAAGATGCTCTGGTGAAAGACACGCTAGAGCCCGTGGGTTTTAGCCTCATGGTTAAAACTGCCTGCTTCCAATCTTGGGCACTGCGGGTTCGAGCGTGGGAAGAAGCAACGGAAATTGCACAAACAAGATTGCGAACTCGCATTTCTCTGTAATGGAGGATTATACATATTGCTAATCATGAGAGAAGGCAAGGGAGCATGAATCCCCGTCACCAAAGAAGCAAAAACGTGAAGGGAAACGCAATTATAACTCAGTGTAATACCATAATACAACCTCACCACTAGATGACACTTAAACCTCTATATTGTAGCTTTAAACTAATTTAACCTCGTCGACAACCAGACTGCCATGAAATATGCAATAGCTTCATATATAAAAAAAAAAAAAAGATTAAAAAGTACTAGTTTGCATGAATGACAAATACATGAAACACGTTACCATCAGTTAATCACTAAACAACTACAAGTCTCATCAACTTGTCCTTTCTGGATATTTTAAAGTGGTTATAGGTTACTATCACCCACAATCAGTGGTGGCCAAAGTTCCGCTAATTAGCAAAGCTAACTTTTTCATTAGTAGATTAGCTTTTCAGCTAACTTCAAAAACCATCAGCGAAACAATTAGCTTCCAATAAATTTAGTTCCGATAACTTTTAGACCACTAATGTTTTTCTACATAGTTAGTAATGGTGAAAAACATTTATAAACCCTGTTGGCTCCTGTCTGCTATGTATTTTATACTAATGTAAAAAAAAAAATGACATTTTACAAAAGCACATTTATTTGTAAACAGTAGCTGAGAGTGTGTCAGAGGCAATGCTGAAAGTTATTGGTTACCTGTAGCTTCCGATAAATTTTTTGGCAGTTTATCACAATCTGCCTACAATCAAATATAATAATTATCCATCATAGAAAGCAATAATCATTCATCAATGACAAAAATTATATTAACAACAAAATTATTGATTAACTTTTCATTGAAGGTGCTGAAACTGGCCTTGGGTTCATTTTCCCTTAACGGCTTGATATCAGGTCGAGTGTGGGCGCATACGTTGGTGCCATGCCCTGGTGCATTCACCACTCTACAGAAGCACCCTGGGTACTGGATGGCAACCACAGGTCCAACCCCACCTCCTGAAATTAGCCATCTAACTCCCGCAGCCCAATGATACATGGATAATGCTTTAGTTTTTACGGGAGGCCAACATATGGCCATTGGGTATTGCAAAGACCTAGTGTCTGTCTGTCCCTCTGTTTGTGTACAGCATGTCTATTACTGTCACAGTCTTCACAGGGAACATTCTTGGGACACAGACCTTGGACAAGTTTGAAAATGGCTAACCTTGACATATTTTAAGAAGTTAAAAAGTCCATTCTGTACCTAATTTTATGGCATGATGTTGTGGACTTTGGCATGGTTACGTCACATGCTGCTAGCTAGGTGGAAACTCTGTTTTATTTGTGTATAAATGTAAGATCTTTATCATATATTGTGTAAAAGCTAGCAAGAAATAAACACCTCTAAAACTGAAAACGCTGTTTTTGTAACCTGATAACACCTCTGGAAGTATTTACAAACCATTTAATGCATGGTAGCATGGTGAAGTCACATACTGCTAGCTAGGTGGAAACTCAGTTTCGTTTGTGTGTAAATGTGGTTTACTGGTTTTGTCCCTCGATGGGCATCCACGAGGTGTACATGCGACATCTCCATAAGGTGTCTTGTAAAACACTTCAGAGATCTTATCTGGTTACAAAAACAGTGTTTTTAGATTTAGAAGTGTTTATTTCTCAAGAACAGAAGTGTTGGTGAAGCCAACCATAGTGATACAACAATCTCACACATCAGCTTTCATGTTTGTACGGGAGTTTAGACCAAATCAGGGACCCCCTGCTGTCAATATCATATTCCTTCATGAAATTAGAGGCGTTTTGTGTTTGGCATTGAGGGGGGGGTGTAATCCACAAAAGACATATGGGGGTTTTTTTTGTGTTTGCACCAAGACCTACAGGAAGGATTACATCAGAAACGTCATATATTTTTCATCATGAATCGTTAAAGCTCGTTTTGTGACATCATGACATGACATGAGGTATCACGCGCTCCACTGGCTGCAGCTCAGACAGACAGGATTTCAAACAGGATCAAGGTGAGGTGGATCATCCAAAAAAGTTCTTGTCATGCACTGTTCAGGTTTGGTTTTTCAGCTGTCTGCCTTTGCAGTTCAACAGACCACTTCAGAATCTCACATTCCGACCTTTTACTTCCCTCACGTTTACCTTTGCAGCTGTTTTTTACATCGTGATAGTTTTACGCTAAGTCTGCATAAAGCAGCAGCATCGACTTCGCTAGACACCACGCCATGACGTGAGTGTTTACATGGGTATAAAAAGCAGGAAGCTGATAATGCAGTGACATATTTTCAAAAGTTGGTAAAAAGGTTAAAAAAAAAACCACAAGTGATGAGGTACAGTTTGAAGGACGTCTCGGCACGCTGGGGTCACTGCAGGTCGTTCTTACCAACAGACTATGCCAGAGCTCCATTTTGTGTCTCATTTATGACCTTCTTTACCCAGAATAATGAAATTCCATGTGGCCAAGAAGAAGTTTAAGGAAACGCTGCGCCCATATGACGTCAAGGATGTGATTGAACAGTACTCAGCCGGACACTTGGACATGCTGTGCCGCATCAAGAGCCTGCAGACCAGGTAAGAACATCCTGCTACTGTTTATCCAGAGTGCATGTACATACCGTACGTATCTGCACTTGTGACCATTGTTTAGCGCTTGTGTGCACCTGCTGCATACACAATCGTTTTGTATTTGTAATTTCATGCATATATGTGCACGTGTCTTTACTTTGTGTCCCCCGCAGGTTGGACATGATAGTAGGTCCTCAGCCACTGAGCGGCAGAGCCAAGAACTTTTCCTCCAATTTCCTGTCTGTCTATTACAGCCAGGGCAGAAAGAACTCCGCTCAGGGGTCAGAATGCCTCGCCCCCCTGCCCCAGCCGTACGGGTTCACTTCATTTCTGACTCCATCATTTCAGGATGTAACGAAAGCAGTTCTGACTATTTGACCTCACTGTCACGATCCTTGAAGTGACTGAGTTGGAAGTGAAATGAGCTCAGTGTTCCTTCATACTTCGCTCGCTGCCGTTTTCTGTCTAATGTACGAAATCAAACTAACACAAGTCAACGTTCACATGAACCACACTCTGTTCTAACCATGACTGTCAACGTCAGAGCAATACTGACCCCTGCTGCCTGCATCCTGAAACTACTCTTTAGTCTTTGTAAACAAAAATAGAAATGCAACACCCATTTCAACAATTTTACATTCACGAATAAACAATCTGGCGACTTTATAGAAAGGCACGCCAAGAGTGCAGTGATGGAAATCTTAGATGCAGGCACTGAGGGATTTGGGTTCATTTTTGTATTTTTTTTGGTTGTTTTTTCCAGTATTTTGTCCGGGATATTGATTTGATCATGCTGAAAATTCAAGGTTGGTGTAATTTTTCAAAAGTTAAAATTCATGAAATTTGAGTTTAATGCCCAGTTTCAGAGTTACAGTTTAATGTGTTGTCTGCTACAGGTTTTTGAGTCAAATCTACAAAACCAATAAGTGTTGCATTTCATTTTTTTGTTCAAAATATAGTTGACACAGCTGATCAGTATTAACTTGTGTCACTTAGTGGGCAGGCTTTAACACATCACTGTCAATTGCAACAAGAATTTAGGGAATTACCAATTATCTGAGATCAGGAAAAATATAATTTTTTATTAATTACAATAAAGATGTGCGTCTGTTAGCCCAAATGGTGATTTTTAAATGGTGTAATAAATGCATGACATCATCATTAGCCTATTAACAAACAGATGTTATTAACCAGATTCTTCTAAACCTCACTGGATTTTATAGGATCTGCAGCTGTAGGTAGGTCCATAAATATTTGGACATGGACAACATTCTTTTTTATGGCGTCTCACAGAACATTAGAGCTAAAACCAAACAATGGCCATGAGCTGGAGGTGCAGACTTTTCAGGTTCAGTGAATGGTGTAAAAATGCCAGCACTGTCTTGTGGGATCCCCATTTATGAGGGACCAAAAGTAATTGGCCACCTCGTTACACAACGTTACATCTGATGATCTCATCAGCTTGCTGACACATTGTAGAATATGAGCCCTTAAGATCTCAGCGATGAAGCATAAAATGAAAAGAAACACAAATCTGAAATGGCCAAATTAGAAACCTACTGTAAAGCACGTGTCTGCATGCTTATTTAAATTAATTTTCTGTAACTGTGCGATGTTTATTTTAATCAAAATCAAGGGAGGAAGTCCTGATTTTGACACTTCATTCCAAATCTTTTCTACAAATCTTTCTCCAAGGAAAAACCTGCTGCCATTTCATCGATCCTGTCCCCCTCCGACATTTTGTAGAATGCTGTTATTAACGTTTTCTAGTGTGTATGTCTGCCTTCCAGAGTGGACCAAATTCTTGGGAAGGGTCAGATCCCGCTGGATAAGAAGATCCGAGAGAAGCTGCTGTCTGATGGCGACATTTTGGAAGATGTGAGCATGTTGGGTCGTGTTTGTAAGGTGGAACGGCAGGTACGCGTTTCTAATAGTTCGCAAACTTGTTCATTAAATAATAATGTCTGTCTGTTAGCCCCCACACTGAAGTGCAGTGGCCTCAAGGTAATTATTGCACCAGTCACCAGCAAAATAATGTCCTGTGGGAGTAATATGTTATTTAGGGTGGAAGTTAAATAACATAATTATGTACATAATGATCGGGTTTTGAAGTTCAGAAACCGACCATTATGGACATAAATGCTCACTTAATATCTACAATGTTCCTGTTAATATTATTTTTGCGTTCGATCAAAGAAAATGGTGCTAAAATAGCTTTTTTATCATTGGTTTACAGGCTCTTTGTCATTGCTGGGCAGCATTTCGGAGTTAAAAAAAAAGCATGATTTGGGGGGGTTTCAAGTTCAGGCAGTGTTTACAGTGGGGGGTTAGACTAGATCATTTGGTCAATGATTTGTGTTTTCTTGTTCATAATAACCATCCCCATATTTTTAAGGGAGTAATTCACCGCAACGTTTAATTATGCAAAATAGTCCCGCCCCCTAGTGGTGTAAAACAATCAAGAAAAAGCAATTGTACAAAAAAGAAAACGCAATATTTATTTCTTCTGACTGGACACAAATAGGTCCCAACAGATTTTACTAAAATCAACTGCTGCCACTGGAAAATTTCTTTTTACCATTAAAAATATGCATGTTATTACAAGCAGAAAGTATTTTAATTTATAACGAAAGAACAAAAAATAAAAATAACGAATGGTTGCTGTTATTTGAAATAAATGTTTCTGTTCAGCCACATTTAAAAATTGAAAGTTTCTGGTTTTGTTTTTGTTCTTTGAAACAGTTCAAAGTCACAAATATTTAGTCACTGACAAAATCACGAACTTTCTTTCTTAGACAGTCACAGTATAGTGCAAAGGTTTTTGAAAACTAGTGGAAAAACTGTTAATATTTAAAACCAGAAGCACTCAGAGAGTGCAAACCTCTGTCAAGGCCATGGGGTCACTGACGCCATAACATCTACACGCTGCGGAATCATTGAACCTAAAAAAGTCTAACAATGATGTTTGCTCAGTAATAAAAAAAGTTTCACCTGCTGTGACTGGATAGCATGTATCCTTAGCGCTTGGCATCACAGTTTATTGCAACTTGCACCTTTCCCAGAAGCTACTGTCATCTGAGCACTGATATTGATATTGCATGTGCTTATAGACAAAAACAAATAAGAGACAAAATTCAATTTATTATTCAACTAAACTGCAAATATATGAATTTTTTAACATTTATGAAACACTTCTCTAAATAAATAACAGTAAATTCTGAAATAGAACTATTTTTTAAGTGTTGCATGTGCTACATAATGAAGTGCACCGAAGCAGAATATATGCGACAGTAAGGTGCTGATGTCAGCTTCTGGGTTTTCTGGATCCTAGGCGTGATTCATCAACACCTGGGAGTGGGTTTTGCACCTTGTGTACTTTGTTCAGTGATGTGCACTGAACAAACTTAACCACTGCTGAGTATACTGCTGACTCATCAATTTGCTTTTGCTAAGTGAAGTAATCTGGATAGTGATATTCATTGCCACTAAAATATAATAATGCCAAATGATAGTCCTTCATCTAATGAATTCATTGTGCTCCCCAGCCCTGTATAGTTTGCCATGAGGGATTTCCTCTTTCCAGTGTGTTGTATTTGACATCGTTTACTAACAAGGCCATAGGGTCACTGACCCTAAAGAGATTCCCTCCTTGGCACAGTGATCTATTCAACAATTCAGTGTTACAACCAAAACTATGATACATACACTTTTCTTTCCTGTATATTTGACATCCTTGACCATGAAAACATACCACTAGAACTTGGAATCATTTTTATGTCTTTATTAGTTCAAAAGTTATTGTATAAAAATGATTTTTCAGTAATGGTGGTTTTCTTCTGGATCTAGCTCCATAACATTTGAAGCTACATCAAATCTGATGACACCTTACTGAATCAGTACAGATTCAGCTACAATTTGGTGTTAGTTGTGCATCTCTAGCTTCATTTGTCACCTCACACTGACCCATTTTCTATTTTCCCTATATTTTTGCATATTCTGGATCACCAGATCCGGAATCCGGATCTGATCATCACCAAACTTTGTTGTTTGATAGAACATTTGACTATGTTACACCCTAATTTTTTCAAGCCTTTCTGCCTTGTTTTTGTGGAGTTAGAAACTAGAATGTCAAAATTCCCCCTATCCCGCAATGGTGAAGAATCCTTTAAAAAAATTCCCTAATCCGGATCGTGATCCGGATCACCACTAAAATTTAATCACTTGTTCCTCTTGTCATTTCCAACCACTTCACAAAATTTCATCAAAATCTGTTCAAAACTTTTTGAGTTATCCTGCTGACACTCAGACAGACAAACAAACAAACAAACTCAACCGAAAACATAACCTCCTTGGCGGAGGTAAAAATATATCAAATGTGTGGCTGTTGTCAACTTTGGGATTACGTTGTTTTTGTAAATGCCACAAGTCTTGATTGAATTTTTGCACTCGACTGTACGTTTACACATTGAAGACATTTTTATAATTTTACGTGTCTAATCTCAGTAGACTAGCAGTGAAAACAGTTAAATGCAGACTGTTATTTTTTATATGACGACTATTTTTAGGATATGTGATGAACCTTCTTTTGTTCCCTCCTCAGGTCCAGTCTATCGAATCAAAACTCGACTCTCTGCTCGACGTCTATCGTCAGATCTTGCGTAAAGGTTCGTCTTCAGCGCTCACGCTCTCATCTCCACCACTGTTTGAATTGGAGCAAACATCTGACTACAACTCCTCCGTCTTCAGCAAGGATCAGTTTAGTGGCAGCGGCGCACCCCCCTCTGGCGGCTGCACCACGAATTCGCACCGAGGACTCCATCTCAACCTCAACCTCAATGCCTCCTCTTCAACGCCTCCTTCTGGTCTTCATTCTTCTTCTTCTTTCAGTCCATCGCTACTGCCTCATCCCCATCATCATCCTCAGGTGACTACACCAGATGGTGGCAATGATGAGGGCCTCAGTACATCCCCACCTATTCTCACTCTGAACAGTATCCCGAGTAGAGTGAGAGTGGCAGGATTTCCCGTTTTTGCAAGGCTTCCACCGCCGCTCCCTCCCAGCCGAAGTGCGGCCCCAAGCAATTTGGCCCATGTGACCCCCACAGACTTCCCGTCAGATGTTCGAGACTTTTGTGGATGTCTAGAGACCAAGAAGGAGGACAGTGTTGGGCCAAACCTAGGTCTAGGCATGGATCTGGCCAGATTTGGGGGGCAGCTTTGGAGGACCACTAACAACAATGGAAGGATAAATGTTAAAGAGGAGGGGTCCTGGAGGAGACACATGAGTTTAGAGTTGGAACCCCTGGTGCTGCCGGCCCCAGGCTGCTGCTTGGGCCCTAGTCAGGTAGACCGAGTCTTGGGTAAATCCATGTCAGTTCAGGACTTAATGCAGGGGGGCCCAGGGAAAAACCAGGACCCCCACCACAGCCTTTCATCTCCAAGCCCAAGTACAAGCAGTGACTCCCCCATTGGTTTCCACAGCTATAGTCAAGACCCTGGGGGTGGAGGGGTGGGTGGCGGTATAGGCAAGAGAGGGGGGAGTGGATGGGGGGAGGATGACCTCTTTATAAGTGACAGGGACACTGAGATGCATGGGTTTGATTTCCTGTCACAGGGGGTACCTGACACTCCGTGTTTCACCTCCGAACTCTTGAGGACAGAGGGCGGGGTTGGTTCTGGTTCTCGGGGCTCAAACCAGACCCCGGTCAGCGGTCACTTATCTTCTCCCCCTGCTGGCAGTACTGAACTGCAGAACATGCCACACGTACGGCTAAAATAGACTCAGCTACTCACGGAGGAGTGCAACTCACCTCACAGTGACTGTTTTTATGGCAGGAAGTCATCAGGTGGGAACGTGAAAAGAAGCATTTTTATTTCCAATCTTGATCCATTTGATAAGAATCACTGTATTTTCATACAGGCTGATCACATTGCATGAGTTATGTATTCAAATATGAATAAATCTATGATGAAGACTTGGAAAGTAGGAGAACAAGCCCCAGATACTTGAGACTCTGATTAAAGCCAATGAAACTTGGTCCTTAATGATGATTGGTTGATATGTGCGTGACCTTGAACTACAGCATGAGCACTGCATGATTTCGGTCAGCCCGATGGGTTGGTAGACAACATTTAACGGAAAAAGGGATGGATGGCCAGCATTTACAGCAAATCATGGTGAGATAAACGTAAGGGGTTCTTCTCGTGACTTCTAGCCTAAATGTACCCGAAAGACAGAGTAGAGCAGGAAATCTCAGAGAACTGTCATGTTGCTGTAACTTTCACCTCTTTGCACGCTGGTTGATGTCATTTCTGCTAATAGTCAGCTGAAGAATGAGGTGCACATCCATGACTACGTGCACGTCTTTTTTATAAGCACATGTACAGACAAGCACGCACAGGTAGCTGTGATGCTACATGTCCGTAATGCTGTAGAAGGCAAAGGATGAGCAAAACTTCCAGTGGAATAATATTCAGTATGTAATGAAAAGATTTAAAATGGAATACTGATATTTTGGGGTTCATCCTTTCACATGAGATGAAAACGGTATTGATTTAGAATGCAGACATAATCATGTATTAACCATATACACGGTAAGCTAAAAACGCAGAGCAAACTGCTTCTTGTCACCTAGGATTACTTTGAAATGTAATCCAAAAGTAATCAGATTACAAGTAATCCAAATGTATGTACATACATACATGTAATCCACATGTATTCCTTCAAAGTAATCCTACCCAACCCTGCCCATGATAGTTAGTTGCTAACCATAGCCTCTTGTTCATTTGGCAGCGCTACTTGCTATTGAATCACTACAAATTGATTTCCAATGATGGGCTCTGTCTTACACAATGAGTTAATGGATGTGTACAAGTTTATATGTTAGCTAACATATAAACTTAAGATAGCCGATGATACAGTTAGTCGCTAACCATAACCTCCTGTTCATTTGCCAGCGCTACTTGCTACTAAGTCATTACAAGTCGATTGCCAGTGAGGGGCTCTGTCTTACACAATGAGCTCCTCATCTGCAGTCGACTTGTAATGACTCTGGGAAGCAATATCCCCAGACAGCCAGAACACAAATGGGCAGCGCAGTCTCGTTTGAGGGCGGGCGCAAAAGGGTTAAAATATGATGCATGTGATGCAATAATCCTACATTAGTTTTTGGGAAAATTACACGGCAAAGTGAAAATGCAAAGACAAAGTGACGATGCGGTGGAAAGCGGACATGTGTTGCATGACCTCGAGCTCAAACATGTCAAGGCGGTTGTAAAGGCGAGAGAACGTAGCTACTCTGGTTAGCTGTGTAGGCTAACATATTTGCCTTCTCTTCTCCACTGGGACCCGAAAAAAAAAGCAGTACTTTTCTTGACTGCTTCGGCGATTGCCGAACGCAATCGGTACACAATTTATCCGTGTGAAGTTATGCTGTGTATATATTGTGCAACGGGAAGCTGTACCCAGAAGTGGTCAAATCCCGTGATATCATGCAGGGGTTTGAATGAGACTGTGCTGCCCTACTGGCTAACTGCATAAGCGGTCGTTTTAAAAGGTTTATGTGCATATGTTTACCTCCACAGGGATCCTCTTCAGGCTACCAGACACTTTGAATGACATTTTTGCCTGTTCATGGTGACAGGAAAAAGTTTACTCTGTTTTTAGCTTGTACAGTACAATAATACTACCTAGCTGGTCGCCCTATGATAGCATCTACGTTCTAAATCAAAGGGTTCCCCCTAATGTAAAGATGAACCACGAAATGTAAAAAATGAATCCTTAGTTTAAAGATGTCAGTTCTGTCAGAGCACATGACACAGATGACTGAATGAATAAATAAGTCTATCATGCCCATAATGGTGTCACAATGGACGTTTTGCTCAGTTAACAGGAGCAGCTAAAAGAAGGAAAAATGTTGCTTATTTCCAAACCATTTATGCACCATTCAGTCAGTTTTTAACAGCCATAGACTCAAAACACTTTGTGAATGTTACCTGTTGACAACGCACTTTGGTTTGGAAACAAATCTATTGAAGAAATTTTTTTTGAGAAATATAACTTTCTATTGGATTTGATTTTGTTTGTCTTATTTTTTTAACGTATGTTTAAATCGTACACAAACTGGGACCTCATAAATTGTCAACGTTTGCATTTTTTTTTTTTTCTCTTTGATGTGGACTTGCAGCAGAATGTATTTTAATTATTACTTTTAACAGATGAGCAACAGTGCTGCTATAGAGCTTGTGAATTCTTGGGCTTTTATACATTTGATAAAAGTTCAGGTTTTCATTACATAAAAACTTCTAAAATTGTGCTCCTTAAACAGTGCAAACAAATCTTTAGAAAATGCTCTAACGTTGCTATAAAAGTCAAAATCATGGTTTGCATAAGTTTGCCCTTTATTAAAACTAAATCATCACTTTTGCAGCCAGTTTTCTTTAAATGGCTACATAAAAATTTTCCAGTTATTTTCTGGACTATACATCACACCAGAGTATTAGTCACATTTGTCCAAAAAAGTTATGTCATAATATAAAAAATATACAATAAAAAAAAAAATACATTCAATCCTACCAGTCACATTTATTTTTGAAACATGGTGCTACTGGTTTAATTAACAAGTAGCAAAATGAATTTAATCTGTGCATTATTTAACTCGATCACAAATGCCTTGTGGCCACTGAACAGACAGTAACATCTGTCCAGAGCAGAACATGTGCATGTGTACTTCATGAAATGTAAACATTTTGAAACATTATAGTTAGCCTTGTCTTAGCTTAGATGTTTTGCACATTACTGTCCTGGTTATTCCAGAAAGTGCAGACAAGTGCATGAAGTGCCAAATAGTATGAAGGATATATTCTCTCTTTATACAAGAGTGTGGTCTTTCAGTTTTAGAGTAGTGAGTGAGGTTTAGAGAGCAGTGGCTCTACTCTGAACTCCTCACGAATGACTGAGCTTCTCACACTATCTCTAAGGAAACACCAGCCACTCTCCTGAGGAAACCCATTTCAGCCACTTGTACCCGCGATCTACTTCTTTCGGTCATGACTCAACCCTCATGATCATAGGTAAGGGGGGGGGTTTCCATTTTGGTGGGCTCAGGGTCTCATCACTGCTTTTTGCAGATGATGTGGTCCTGTTGGCTTCATCAGCCTGTGACCAACACTCACTGGGTCGGTTTACAGCAGTGTCAAGCGGCTGGGATGAGGATCAACACCTCCAAATTTGAGGCCATGGTTCTCAGCGGGAAATCAATGGATTTCCTACTCCAGGTAGAGAATGAAGTCTTTGCCTCAAGTGAAGGAGTTCAAGTACCTCAGGGTCTTGTTCATGAGACACCTTCATGAAATGAACATTTGTTTTATTTCAATCGCACATCATTTCAGAGTTTAAAGAGCACAATTGTTTAGAAATTTCTATGTAATTCTAATTTTATTTTTTTTAATAAAAGGGTTCACATCGTTCCTGGCACCGCTGTATAACTGCTGAGTGGAGACATGAACATGACTTACGGGGACCTCTTCCTCTTGCACAGCAGAAACTTAGACGTTCCGGGTAATATCAAATTTTTGCCAGTTTTTAGCAAAATGATTCAGCAGCTCAAAACTGTAAAGTCTCAAAAGAGTCAGTGAAGTAATTTTGAAAGAACTTTGAGAAAACATGAAGACTACATAGCCTTGATTTAAAGTCACATCAGCTGAAGAAATGTATTTTCCTTTAAATAATTTTGATATTTAGCATGAAAGGATTGTCATATACAACCCTCCTTATAACTTATAAACGAATGCTAAGCAATGAAGAGAATTCTAGATATTATTTAAAAGGAATGCATCAGAAGTTTTAAAAAAAGCCACACTCTGGTCTGCAAACTGTTCAGTACTTAAATGGTGCCTTGCTTCTGTGGTTAATTTTTTTTATGTCTAATTGCAAATTTTGTTGTTTTGTTTTTGTTTTTTGAGAAGTGCATTAGATTCCTCTGATCAGAAGTGACTGCACTGTCTTAATCTTCTTTCCTTTTAAATGTACTTACTGAGGAGCATTTCCAGTTTTTTTTTTTTTTTTGTAATTTTTTTTCTAAATTCAGACTTCACATTGATACTGTGTGTAATTTATTTAAATTGTGCACAAATTTATACTAGTAATAATCTCAAATTTATGAAGCCTGTAATACAAAGAAGATGCAAGTGAGCTTTTATTCTCATTCATCAATAAAGGAAATTCTATTTGAAAAGATTTTTCCACCCTCACACTTATCACTGAGACTTTGTCGTTCTTCTGCGATACGTGAGGCTGCATCTATATGAAGTGGTGGTGGTGGGGGGGAGCACATTTTTATCCATCTTCATTGATGGAATGTCTCACAAATTAATTTTAACAGTAACAATGGATGATTTTCCTCACATGGAAACAGTTTGTTCTTTGTAAAGCACAAACACAACATTAAAACTTAAGCTTTATTACACTTTCGGGAAAAACACACCCACACCTACACCTAACATCTTCATGAACACTTTTTTCCTTCAACTGCCTTTGTGATGGATTGTGATAATGGACCAGACGCTGCGTGTGGTGCCGCTGCATTCCTTTAGTTTGGTCTACAGCAGCAGCTCAGGCCCATCTTCATTTGGTCTTATCCTTCTGTGCAGACTTGTTCATCTTGCTGCTGGTCCTCTTTTCCACAGCTTTAATGACGCCCACGGCCACAGTCCGAGTCATGTCCCGAACTGCAAAGCGCCCTTTAAGATGGTGGAGAGAAGACCATTTTACCAAAGTCGTCACAAAAAGTTAACACAGAAATTGAGTGCTCACACTGAAACGCTTTCAAATATCTGAAGGAAGCAAAATAATTTGACTGCTGCTGCACTGAAATGTGCAAACAAAACTACAGAGGCTGAACTGGACTTCACATTCATTTGTGCTGTTAATTTATTCTCACTTCTATATATGATGCAACCAATTATTGTTAAGCATTCCCGTGCAACACTGTGCACACACAGAAACTCTCATTAGGAGGACGTGTGTTATTTTACTTGCCGACTGCCCACCGATGAGGAGCTACACTATGACTAAAGGCTTTCTATTATTTTCAATTGTGGCACACATGGAGGTGGATTCCAGATTTGCCCTGATAAGATTGGCCAAAGGTCTGAGTTCCAGTCATTCAAAATGTGTTTGGGAGTGTTTTCCCAACAAATCAGGATGGACTCCTTCAGGAATGACCATCTACAACCCCAATTCCAATGAAGTTGGGACATTGTGTGAAATGTAACTAAAAACAGAATACAATGATTTGCAAATCCTCTTCAACCTATATTCAATAGAATACATCACAAAGACAAGATATTTAATGTTCAAACTGATAGACTTTTTTGTTTTTGTGCAAATATTTGCTCATTTTGAAATGGATGTCTGCAACACATTATTTTTTGCTCTATCTAAGACTTGCTTTGACAATGTAAACGTATGTTTCGCATGTCAGTCAAGGTCCAATTGGACTGCGAGAGAGAGAGAGAGAGTGCTGTCTTTTCTCTATAAAGTCTATGCTTTTTATTTCCAAGACCTGCCATTTTTTCACAGGGGTGCCCCAAAAATTGCGTATGAGTACATTTATTGTTTTGAGGAAGGAGTGTATTTTTGCATTTACAAAATGCCACATCAATCCACCAACAAATAAATAAAAGTGATTAATTCCTTCCCAAAACATCAAATCTAGGCTTGCATCTTACATGTACTTTAAAGCAAATTGTAGCTGAACTTTCAGGTCTTCGTTTTAAGAAAATCCTCATCTATACCAGGTGATCATGAAGCTTTATAACTGGGAATACAAAATATCCTCATATAAAATCAACAATAATGATAATAATATTAAAGCAAACAGAGCTCTGGTATCGGAATAGTATTGGTATCGGCACATATCCAAATGCAGGTGTCGGGATCAGATCGGAAGTGAGAAAATGTGGATCGGTGTATCCCTAAACTTCAGTTGATTGGACATGATTTGGAAAAGCTCACACCTGTCTACATTTAAGGTCCCACAGTTGACAGTGTGTGTCAGAGCACAAACCAAGCGTGAGGTCAAAGGAATTGTCTGTAGACCTCTGAGACAGGATTGTCTCGAGGCACAAATCTGGGGAAGGGTACCGAAACATTTCTGCTGCTTTGAAGGTCCTAATGAGGACAGTGGCTTCCATCATCCAGAAATGGAAGAAGGTCAGATCCACCACGACTCTTCCCAGAGCTAACTGCCCATCTAAACTGAGCAATCGGGAGAAGGGCCTTAGTTAGGGAGGTGACCAAGAACCCAATGGTCACTCTGTAAGAGCTCGAGCATTCCTCTGTGGAGAGAGGAGAACCTTCCAGAACGACAACCATCTCTGCAGCAATCCACCAATCAGGCCTGTATGGTAGAGTGGGCAGACGGAAGCCACTCCTTAGTAAAAAGCACATGGCAGTTCGCCTGGAGTTTGCCAAAAGACACCTGAAGGACTGTCAGACCATGAGAAACAAAATTCTCTGGTCTGATGAGCCTGGTGTGAATGCTAGTCAGGATTGAGCGAAAGATGAATGCAGCAATGCACAGACATCCTGGATGAAAATCTGCTCCAGAGCGCTCTTGATCTCAGACTGAGACAACGGTTCACTTTTCAGGAGGACAATGACCCTAATCACAGAGCCCAAATATCAAACGAGTGGCTTCAGGACAACTCTGTGAATGTCCTTGAGTGGTCCAACCAGAGTCCAGACCTGAATCTAATTGAACATCTGTGGAGAGATCTGAAAATGTCTGTGCACCGACGCTCCCCATCCAACCTGATGGAGCTTGAGAGGTGCTGCAAAGAGGAATGGACAAAACTGCCCAAAAGATAGGTGCACCGAGCTTGTGGCATCATATTCAAGAAGACTTTAAACTGTAGTTGCTGCCAAAGGCACATCAACACAGTATTGAGCAAAGGATATGAATACTTAGGTACATGTGATTTCTTAGTTTCATATTTTTCATAAATTTGCAAAATTAAAAAAATATATATAACAAAAAAAAATATTTTTCATGTTGTCATTATGGGGTGTTGTGAGTAGAATTTTAAGGGAAAATTGACTTTACTCCATTTTGGAATAAGGCTGTAACATAACATGTGAAAGACGTGAAGACCTGTGAATACTTTCTGGATGCACTCCAGTTTTTCAACTTTGAGATTTTTAATTAAAAATATCATAGCCATTTAGAAATTACGGCCATTGATGGATGGACATAGTTCCTCCATTTTTTTAAGAGATCATAAATACTTGGACAAATGATATACAAGTATTATTAATACAAATAACCCACTTCTACAGCTAGCTTTTTTAGACAAGAAAGGAATGGATACATGAACATTTTCAAAAAGCTGAAAGTTGGCACTATAAACACATCTTGTTTGTTTCATGTGGTGATGCGCAGCCCAACTACTTATGGACCTGACTGTGGCCTTTAATGTTAACAGTAAAAGTATTGCTTACAAGGAAACAGGTGACTCACCCAGTGGCGGATAATCAACGAAACTCTCCACACACATGGGCTTTCGAGGGACAATCTCCACGAGAGCAGCATCTCCAGACTTGATGGATTTAGGGTTGTTCTCAAGGGTCTTCCAGGAGCGGCGGTCGATCCTTTCCTTGAGCTCTGAGATCCTGCACGTTATGTGTGCAGTGTGGCAGTCGAGTACAGGGGAGTAGCCAGCATGGATCTGACTAGGATGGTCCAACACAATCATCTGGCGGACAGGAGACACAAACATACGTTAAGACGCAGGCAGCAGACATCTTTTGAACACATCTGTCATGAAAGCATTTATCTTCAGTATTTTTTTGTTTTTTCTGTTGTTTTTAGCTCACCTGCGAAGTGAAGCTGGCGGCTTCCTGTGGCGGGTCGTTAATGCTGTCTCCAGCCACGTGGCCACGGCGAATCTCCTTAATGGACACATTCTTGATATTAAAGCCCACGTTGTCTCCAGGCAGTGCCTCGGCCACAGACTCATGGTGCATTTCCACAGACTTGACCTCACTGGTCACATTGACAGGGGCAATGGTCACCGCCATGCCAGGCTTTAGGATTCCTGTCTCAACCCGGCCCACAGGTACGGTTCCAATGCCTGGAATACGCATGACGTGACATACACCACAGCTTTGTCAATGAAACGGACATCATCTTAACAACTAAATTACAGGCATAAGCATTTCTTTTTAATGTTAATATTTATAAATCTTTACACACACTGCCATCACGCCCACCTCCGATCTTAAAGACGTCCTGCAGGGGGAGGCGGAGGGGCTTGTGAGTGGGCCGTGCTGGAGGCTGCATGGTGTCCAAAGCCTCCAGCAGCGTGGTGCCTGAGACTTTACCATCTTTACAGTTGATCGTCCAACCTTGGAACCAGCTCATCTAAAAAAACACAGAAACGTGCACGTTTAGAGCTTTTGTTTTTTCTTTCCACTGTATAAGTGCTTCACTGCTGCAGCCAATGCCCAAAATATCTTTACCGCCTTCTAGTGGGGGCAATTTTGTTGATGTTGCAGAGCAACAGGCGAGTCAAAAGCAGACATACACATACATCAGACTTTTATATACCCATAATCGCTCATCGGAACAACCTGGGCGTTCCCTGCGAAATTCTGCTGGAGGAGGAGGGGGGCAGATGCATGAGGGTGGCCAATATTACATTTGACGGAATGCCCACCCCTCGATATATTTCAATAAAATGTCTGATTTCATGACTAATAAAAAAAAAAAAATCACAAATAACGCAACCATGTAGTCCCAGATCTGTTCCCTCTTGTGCACAACTCTACCTGGAAACTCTAAAATTGATATCATCAATCAATCAATCAATCAATCAACTTTTTTCTTGTATAGCGCCAAATCACAACAAACAGTTGCCCCAAGGCGCTCCACATTGCAAGGCAAGGCCATACAATAATTATGAAACACAGTCTACGTCTAAAGCAACATAACCAAGGGATGGTCCAGGGTCACCCGATCCAGCCCTAACTATAAGCCTTAGCGAAAAGGAAAGTTTTAAGCCTAATCTTAAAAGTAGAGAGGGTATCTGTCTCCCTGATCTGAATTGGGAGCTGGTTCCACAGGAGAGGAGCCTGAAAGCTGAAGGCTCTGCCTCCCATTCTACTCTTACAAACCCTAGGAACTACAAGTAAGCCCGCAGTCTGAGAGCGAAGCGCTCTAATGGGGTAATATGGTACTACGAGGTCCCTAAGATAAGATGGGACCTGATTATTCAAAACCTTTTAAGTAAGAAGAAGAATTTTAAATTCTATTCTAGCATTAACAGGAAGCCAATGAAGGGAGGCCAACACGGGTGAGATATGCTCTCTCCTGCTAGTCCCCGTCAGTACTCTAGCTGCAGCATTCTGAACCAACTGAAGGCTTTTTAGGGAACTTTTAGGACAACCTGATAATAATGAATTACAATAGTCCAGCCTAGAGGAAATAAATGCATGAATTAGTTTTTCAGCATCACTCTGAGACAAGACCTTTCTGATTTTAGAGATATTGCGTAAATGCAAAAAGGCAGTCCTACATATTTGTTTAATATGCACTTTGAATGACATATCCTGATCAAAAATAACTCCAAGATTTCTCACAGTATTACTAGAGATCAGGGAAATGCCATCCAGAGTAACGATCTGGTTAGACACCATGCTTCTAAGATTTGTGGGGCCAAATACAATAACTTCAGTTTTATCTGAGTTTAAAAGCAGGAAATTAGAGGTCATCCATGTCTTTATGTCTGTAAGACAATCCTGCAGTTTAGCTAATTGGTGCGTATCCTCTGGCTTCATGGATAGATAAAGCTGGGTATCATCTGCGTAACAATGAAAATTTAAGCAATACCGTCTAATAATACTGCCCAAGGGAAGCATGTATAAAGTGAATAAAATTGGTCCTAGCACAGAACCTTGTGGAACTCCATAATTAACTTTAGTCTGTGAAGAAGATTCCCCATTTACATGAACAAACTGTAATCTATTAGACAAATATGATTCAAACCACCGCAGCGCAATGCCTTTAATACCTATGACATGCTCTAATCTCTGTAATAAAATTTTATGGTCAACAGTATCAAAAGCAGCACTGAGGTCCAACAGAACAAGCACAGAGATAAGTCCACTGTCCGAAGCCATAAGAAGATCATTTGTAACCTTCACTAATGCTGTTTCTGTACTATGATGAATTCTAAAACCTGACTGAAACTCTTCAAATAGACCATTCCTCTGCAGGTGATCAGTTAGCTGTTTTACAACTACCCTCTCAAGAATCTTTGAGAGAAAAGGAAGGTTGGAGATTGGCCTATAATTAGCTAAGATAGCTGGGTCAAGTGATGGCTTTTAAGTAATGGTTTAATTACTGCCACCTTAAAGGCCTGTGGTACATAACCAACTAACAAAGATAGATTGATCATATTTAAGATTGAAGCATTAAATAATGGTAGGACTTCCTTGAGCAGCCTGGCAGGAATGGGGTCTAATAAGCATGTTGATGGTTTGGATGAAGTAACTAATGAAAATAACTCAGACAGAACAATCGGAGAGAAAGAGTCTAACCAAATACCGGCATCACTGAAAGCAGCCAAAGATAACGATACATCTTTGGGATGGTTATGAGTAATTTTTTCTCTAATAGTCAAAATTTTGTTAGCAAAGAAAGTCATGAAGTCATTACTAGTTAAAGTTAATGGAATACTCAGCTCAATAGAGCTCTGACTCTTTGTCAGCCTGGCTACAGTGCTGAAAAGAAACCTGGGGTTGTTCTTATTTTCTTCAATTAGTGATGAGTAGAAAGATGTCCTAGCTTCACGAAGGGCTTTCTTATAGAGCAACAAACTCTTTTTCCAGGCTAAGTGAAGATCTTCTAAATTAGTGAGACGCCATTTCCTCTCCAACTTACGGGTTATCTGCTTTAAGCTACGAGTTTGTGAGTTATACCACGGAGTCAGACACTTCTGATTTAAAGCTCTCTTTTTCAGAGGAGCTACAGCATCCAAAGTTGTCTTCAATGAGGATGTAAAACTATTGACAAGATACTCTATCTCACTTACAGAGTTTAGGTAGCTACTCTGCTCTGTGTTGGTATATGACATTAGAGAACATAAAGAAGGAATCATATCCTTAAACCTCATGCAACAAATATCATGCAACTACTACCTGTGGACAATGATGACGTTGTCACTGGTAAGATGAGGAAGTGACAAGAACAACGTTGTGAAAACTCATTATTTTTTGCATTTTGGTGTCTTGATGTTCAGGGTGGAGGAGGGTATTTCAACGCACAGATACTCTATAATAATCACGTGACTGTACAGTAGTAGCATTCGCATAAGACAATGGGTTTGTACAGTAATCAGTTTTTTTTTTCCCTGAACATCAGACCAGACTGTTAGTCTTGGACTGCTTCATTGCGTTTACATCCCACCGCCGGCTAACGTGCATGAGACAGCACACGCTCGCCGACTAGATGCGGACTAACCCAGTGTCGCTGACCGAACAGCCCCCATAAAAATGGCTCTGCCATCTTCAACACCTCACTGGAGACATGCCAGGTGCCAGCATGCTTCAAGGCCTCCACCATCATCCCCATCCCCATAAAACAAAGAACTTCAGGAATTAATGACTACAAACCCGTCGCCCTGAACTCTGTGGTGATGAAGGCCTTTGAGCGCCTCGTCCTCACACACCTCAAGGCCATCTCTGACACTCACCTGGAGCCCCTGCAGTTCACCTCCAGAGCCGACAGGTCGGTAGATGACGCTGTCAACACGGCTCTCCCCCTCATCCTCTAGCCCAGGGGTGGCCAAGTTCGGTCCTCGAGAGCCACCTTTCTGACACTCTTAGTTGTCTCCCTGCTCCAACACACCTGAATCCAATGAAAGGTTCATTAAAAGTCTGCTAACGAGTCTTTCATTGGATTTAGGTGTGTTGGAGCAGGGAGACAACTAAGAGTGTCAGAAAGGTGGCTCTCGAGGACCGAACTTGGCCACCCCTGCTCTAGCCTGTGGACTCGCTAAGCCAGGATCCTGTTTGTGGACTTCAGCCTTGCTTTCAACACATCATCTCAGCCCTGCTGCAGGACAAGCTCTTTCAGGTTGCCGTGCCCGACTCCACCTGCAGGTGGATCACTGACTTCCTGTCCAACAGGAGGCAGCATGTGAAGCTGGGAGGGCACGTCTCCAATACCCAATACACCAGTACCGGATCCCCCCCAAGGCTGAGTTCTTTCCCCTCTACTCTCCTCCCTGTACATCAACAGCTGCACCTCCACCCACCAGACTGTAAAGCTCCTGAAGTTCACGGATGATACAACCCTCAGACTCATCTCGGATGGGGGACGAGTCTGCTTACAGATGGGAGATCAATCAGCTGGTGTCCTGGTGCAAACAGAACAATCTGGAGCTCAATATCCTCAAGACAGTGGAGATGGTTGTTGACTTCAGAAAGAACCCAGTCCCGGCCAACCCCATCACCCTGTGTGACTCCCCTGTTGCCATTGTGGAGTCCTTCTGTTACCTGGGTATCACCATCACCCAGGACCTCAAGTGGGAGCTGAACATCAGCTCTCTCATCAAGAGAGCACAACAGAGGATGTACTTTCTGTGGCAACTAAGGAAGTTCAACCTGCCAAAAACAATGACGGTGAACTTCTACACTGCCGTCACTGAGTCCATCATCTCCTCCTCCATCACCCTCTGGTATGCTGCTGCTACTGCTAAGAACAGGTACAGATTGCAGCGTATCATCCACGCAGCAGAGAAGGTGATGGACTGCAATCTTCCATCCCTACAGGACCTGTACACCTCCAGGGCCCTGAGGCGAGAAAGATAGATAGTGGCTGATCCCTCTCACCCAGGACACAAACTTTTTGTTACCCTCCCCTGTGTCAGATGGCTGAGGTCCATCAGAACTAAAACCTCAAGACACAAAAACAGCTTCTTTCCACCTACAGCTAGAGTTACAAAAATGCCAGAGACCCCCATTTCCTCTGCCCCCTTACTCCAACAAAGTTTAGATTGATCATCCTGCACTGAAAGATACTGCACATCTGCATGCCTTTGCACAGCCCCATTCCACTATATTTATTTGACAGTGAACATAGTTTTGCCTATTTGACTCCTTACAGAAGTATTTTTTCCTTTTCTTTTTACTCTTGTTTATGCACCAGTGACACCAGATCAAATTCCTTGTATGTGAGAACTTAATTGGCAATAAATCTGATTCTGTCACAACTATTTCTGACTGTTACTCACCAACTACTGTTCACTTTAAGAGGCTGAATAAATACTGTAGAGCTCTGTTTGACATGCTCTTCTACTGTACAGAATCAAACGACAATTTAAGCAGCTCTCAGACCTGGCAAAGTGTAATGCCAGATTTTCCAGAGTGGCAATGTGATACGACTCAGGAGCAGGGGCGGAGATTAGAGTGTTGCCTCACAAATTTTGAAATGTTGGTTAAACTCGTACGGGCTTTGAAGATGTTTAAAATTCTGGGGGACTTGGTACAACTTCCGGCTGCTTCACTTGACTCTGTGTAGGACTGATGGAACTCGGCATGGAGTTTTCATACTGAGCACAGAAACAGTTACTTTACACTAGCACAAATTACGTACAAATTCATCTGATGTACACAGAGTTCACACAAAGTTGCACCAGGCTGTCCCATGTTGGGCCTCAGTTGGTGGGAACTTGACAAAGTTCTGGAAAGCTGGTAGAGCTGCTTGGAGGGGGGAAAACAGTCAGCTTACAACCTGGCCAAGTGTGAGAGTTGTTTTAGTTCAGTGGTGCCAAACACAAGTGGCAATATTCAGAAGGACTGCATTTCTGTGGCCAAACCAACATTGAGATCCACACCAGAACTGCTGCTGTTATTCTAAAAGGGGAGAAGCCAAAACTGAACTCAAACCACAACAACTAAGTATGATGGCCAAAAATGTACAGATCCAATTAATCACATGAATCTCTGTGTGTTAAATTTTGGGGCACGTGTTCTTTGTTGTGACTCACATTTGGGCTCGCTTCCAGCATGTTGTCCCCAATCCAGCCGGAGATGGGCACAAAAGCCACCATCTCAAGTTTATAGCCAACCTTCTTGATGTAAGAGCCGACTTCCTCAACAATCTCCTCGTAGCGCTTCTGGCTGTAGATGGGTACGGTGCAATCCATCTTGTTGACTGCCACAATGAGCTGCTTCACTCCCAGGGTATAGGCGAGGAGGGTGTGTTCCCGAGTCTGCCCGTGTTCTGAGATGCCTACTTCAAACTCGCCCACACCTGCATCAATCATCAGTATAGCACAGTCCGCCTGAAAATGGTAAAGCAGAACAAAATGCCCTGAAAACCTACTTGAAAGTGAGCAACAGCGCGCCATGAGGAGCCAAAACAGTACAGGTTTCACTTGGAAACGATCACCTTCGCAGGTGGTTTTACTGATGACCTCCTCCCCTCATCTTGAAATCCAATACCACCTTTGAAATCACCTGCTTGAGGTGATCAGCAGCATGGAAAAGCTGCACTGTCTGTGCTCTTCATGACTACCACTGGTTTAGGTTTACAAGTATTAAAGAAAAAAAAGTCAGATGCACTCCATGAGCCTGAAGCCAATTTTGACCAAATAGGTACCACTTTAGGAGCCCAAACAACTCTTACAATCAAGGCTACGTAAACCACATCCTCCAAAAAAATGTATGATAGCCATGCCAGGGTGGTAGCTATGGCCACGGTGGTGTCCGTGAACGATTACATAAGGGTCAAAATTTAAAAATACTCCAATCATACTGAGATGAATACCACATTATTTGTCTGATCATAGGGATTCCCAAAATTCTGAGTTTAGACTACCTTGACTTTCATTCCTCCATTTATCTACTGACTCCAAACAAGGGTCACTGGGGGAGGCTGGAGCTTCTCCCAGCAGTCATAGGGTGTGAAGCGGGATAGACCCTGGACAGAATGCCAGCCATCGTAGACCTTGACTTTCAACTGATCCCCCTCCCCAACCCCACATCAAATCACTTTGTCCTTGGCTGACCCTCAGTCATTCTAGCATGTTTGGTGCTAATCATAGCAAAACACTTAGCCCGGCCAATATTATCGACCGATATAAGGCCTTTTCAAGGTACTATCCGCTGAAATTTTGCCAACAGAACGCCGATAATTTCTCATAAACAGAACAGTTACTGAAATAATGTTTGTGTCGGCAATGTAACGTCCTTGCACCATTTGTCCAGTAGATGGAGCTCTGACTCCATTCAACTGAGAGCTGCTTACACCCCTGCTTAAATGTGTTCATCACCAGCCCCCAGCTGACAAAAGCATACAAGTAAGTTTATAAGGATCTATATCCTTATCCTGAACCTATATCTAAGTTGCAGCAACAAGAGGTACAAGATCAGATGTATTTCACAACTCTTTTTAAGGGTATGTATTTGCTAATTTCACAAAGGTTTAATTCTTGAATGCATTTTGAACTTGAAAATTCTTCTCTGTTATAAAGTTAATCAATATGAGGACAAAGCTTCAGCCTTTAGCTCATACCTTTTTTGTTAAGGGTCCAAAAAAGAACATTTTATTCATTAAAAAAAAAATAATAATATTGGATGATTTATCGGCTATCGGCAAATCATCTGATTTATCAATTATCTGCATTTTTTTCATTCTAATATCGTTATCAGCATCGGCCTCAAAAAATCCATATCGGTTGAGCTCTACTGTATCGTTTAAACATGGACAGACACACACACACAAAGGAAGGAAAATAGAAACATCCACATTTAATCCAACGATATGGAATCCCAGATTACAATTAATTAAAATACTTAGCTACAGGGTATCATGAAGCCATAGTTCTTTCCATCCTTCAGTGTTCTCCAATCCTCATTGTACCTGTGAGGTTCCAGTAATCATATTCTTTATGAAGTCCCGGTGTCCTGGAGCATCGATGATGCTTATGTAATATTTTTTCGTTTCAAACTTCCAAAGAGAGATGTCAATGGTGATACCGCGCTCACGCTCCACCTTCAGTTTGTCCAAAACCCAGGCATATTTGAAAGATGCTTTTCCCATCTAAAAACATGCAGAGAGGAAAATATGAAGTTGTACTTATGTAATTTTACACTTTATAAACGCTTTGTTTAAGAGATAAAGTCACATGTTGTAGAGCAGATTTCACAGGACACTTCCATTGTGTAGAGTTGTTGCAGCAACATTTCCCATTTAACATGAATGGAACTTTTAAACAGTGTTGCAATGTTGAAGCTACACTGTGCAGTATTTGGTGCCATCTAGTGGTGGGGTCGCAGATTGCATTATGCCGTTGTCTGTCACAGTTGTTTCCCTTCATGTTTTCAGTTCTCTGTCGATAGGGATTCATGCTTTCTTGTCTTGTGATGAGCAATATGTGTATAATCCTCCAATTCACAAAAATGAAGCTTCTCAGACTTGTTAGCCTGCATGAGCAACCATGAGACAATATTTAGGAGAACAGCCACTGGTTTATTAACTTTCTTCCTTCAGTCTTCTGACCACACTGCAAAATGCAAAGGGTAGAGGAAGTACGTCCCTTTTGGGCTACTGTATCGATATGTTGGCCTCCATGGGGGGGTTGTCATTCTAAGGTCATGACATTGATACATTATTCCATGTAATTATACAATAATGAACAGGTGGTTTTGAATGTTTTATCCCATTTCTGCTATCAAACACCCCTAAATCCTACACACTGTAGCTTTAAAGAAAGCACACAATCAGAATCGACATCAGACTCCTCATCAATCCCAAAATGTACTGGGCTGTTACACAATACAAGATTAATCTTTCCACAAAATTTGACAGAGAATGATAAGGGGGATGGGATATTTTTTTTAAATCCTTATTAAATGAAAGCACCATTAATCACGGGGTCTTGTAGGTAGAGATCATAACTGTACTGCAGTTATCATATAGCCAACTCTGTCGAGACTTTTACAACCCCTCTTATATACACTAATAAGCCACAGTACAAAACCGGGACACGGTGTTATTATGATATTATGCACCCTTGTCAATAAGATATTGCAAAAAGTAACAGATTCTGTGGAGAGACTGTGGATGAAATGTAATTATTATCCAGATGTGCCTGAAAAATAATAATAATGTACAAAGGTTGGGTTGGGATGTATTTCATTAGTCTGGAACAAAAATGCATCAGTGTTCCATGCCCATTACACAAAGTGCTTGGTGAACTTTACTAACTCTCAAAAGCTGCTTGATAGTTGCACTACAGAAAATAATTTAAAACAACACTTTGTAGAAAAAAAGAACTGAGTGTACTATACCCGAGCAGCTTCCTTCTCATATTTTTCAATCATTCTCTTGTCAATGCCGCCACATTTGTAGATGAGGTGACCAGTGGTGGTGGACTTCCCAGAGTCCACATGTCCAATTACCACAATGCTTAAATGGAGCTTCTCCTTCCCCATCGCCCCGACATACAAGAACACCAACCGTGCTACAGAATGACCTAAAGGAACCAAATAAAATGCTTTAACATAAATGTTCCATAATGTGAGAGAGAACATAATATTTTGTGGGAAAAGTCTGGTGCTGTTTTATTTTTATTTTTCCATATAACCAGGTTAGTCCCAGTGAGATCAAGAGCTCTTTTGCAAGGAAGACCTGGACAATTAGAAAGTTTCCAATTCATCTAACCTGCATGTCTTCAAATGTGGGAGAAAACCCACGTAAACATGGGGGGAACATGCAAACACCACACATAAAGGCCACAGGTGGGAATTGAACCCATGACCTTCTTGCTGTGAGGCAACAACTAAGCCACTGTGCTGCTGTGTTGCACAAAGATGTGGAATTTCTCAGTCTATATTCTTCACCTAACATCTCAGACTGTGGAATCAAAGCTTCTCTACCATAGTGCCCTGTGGTGGGTGAAGATAACTCAGAATGCCAGTGTTGAATTCGTGAAAGACATTTATATCCAAGTGTGCACATAACTGGTGCTCAAGTGTGCTAAAAAATAAATGATGCATACCATAAAACATAGAGGGAGGTGCTTTTCCTACAGTCTGTTATCATCGTCTTCCTGAGAAGCGCTTTAGTCCATGTTTTCTGCTGTGCAATGCATCATGTATTTTTAGCATGCACAAGTGTGGCAGCTTGTACTTCTCTCACAGTTTCAGCATTGTTCATGTGTTGTCAGAGCTTGACGGTTCTAGAGAGCTGGTAGAGCTGCTTGTGTAGACGTTTGCTCTGCACTGTTGTGATTCTGACTCCTCCCACTCGCTCCCCTCAGGATGCAAACTAGAGGTGGGCAATACTGGGAATTTTGGTATTGATCCGATACCACGTAAATTCAGGCCCAGTATCGCCGATATTGATACCGATACTTTTTCATAATTAAGCTTCATAGATCCAAAGGATCTAAAAGACCTAGGATAGAATTTCGCCAAACATTGTACATGACAACAAAATACTTTATCACAATCAACATTTTTGTTTAAAAAATATCACGACACAACTTAAAACAAAATCTCCTGATAGAGGGCTGACAAACCACAATACAACAAAATTAACACACCACAACAAATACTGTAAACGGTTTCAAACTTATTCTGTTTTTCAAGTCAAACAATACAATAAAATACAAAAAATAAGGAATTTCTTCCTTTCAGTGCACTTCTCTACGTTGTTTCTTAAATAGTGTAAAAAAAAATAGAACTTAAAGCAAATTAAAACAATCTTCTGAGGTTAGAGAGCTGACAATCTACAAAAGAGAAAAACTAACACACCAAAACAGATTTTGTAAAGTTTCAAACTTGTTCTTTTTTTGTTTTTCAAGTCAAACAAGAAAATAATACAAAGAATAAGGAATTTCCTCCCTTCAGTGCACTTCTGGGTTTAAACAAAATAAAAACATTACATGAAAATTAAAGAAAGAATAAATAAAGAAACAAAGAGTGCTGCTCTTACAGACAGAGAGTAGACTTTAGTCAGTGTGTGCGAGAGAAAAAAGCTTGAATATCGAACTTTTTACACGAGGATCGTTCAATATCAATACCAGCGTTGGTATCGATATTATCGATATTAGGATTGATCCGCCCACCTCGAATGCAAACTCAAGATCTCTGGCATGGGAGGCAGAGGCGCTGACTAGAAGGCCAAAAGCCCGGGTTCTGGCTCTGTGGCCAGAGTCCTTTTAGTTGATGCGAAGCGAAGTTTACAACTCCTGCTGGCCTCCATCACAAACACCTGAGTAATAGTTATGTGCACACCTGTTTATATCACAATGTTAAAGTGTGTTGGGGGGGTTTGGGAAAAAAACTGGGGGGTAAAAAAAAAAAAAAAAGCAGTTCCAAATCACTCTAATTTAGGCTCGAGTTTTCCACGTTACTCCTGACAAGCTGATACTAAACTTTAGGCCCCTTACTGCCTACGCCAAACAGCTTTCAAATAGAATACCATCATTTTTGTATTTAATGATTGATGTTAAAGTAGTTCAAGACATTCATCGACTTGGAAATGCTCATGTATCAATCTTCTGACTTGCCTAAAAAGCAGCTGTAAAAGTGATTTGCATTAAATCAGAATCTTTATATTTAGTTTGTCCAATTACTTATGGCCTCTACAAATAGCTGTAATTCCTAAATAGCAGACTTTTGCTAAATACCAGAAAGTTGAAAGTGTACATTACATGCTAATTTTGATTTTCATTTCCAATCAAATGAGGCAAAAATAGCCAAAATAAAGCAAACTTACTGGACGAATATTTATGAATCCGCCTGCACACTTAAAATTTTTCCTCACACCATATGAATGAAGCCAGATGGGTATATTCACGATCTGAAAATGTTTTTAAAACTTAGTACTTTAATATTTTTAAAGTGCCAGAAATGCTAAAAAAAAACTTAACGTGCTTCTTAAAATTATCAACCGCATAAAGAAATCAAACGATTAAACGTTTTAAAAGGCTCAAACACATTAAACCCTTCAGAAATAAATTAGTAAATACGAAACACAGAACATGACTCATCGCAATTGCTTCGAAAAGAGATTCAACGGGAAAACGTTTGAATCACTATCTCCAAAACGGCCACAATTTTTCCCCCTTTGCTACTCCCCTAAACACTGACAGTATTAAATAAACAATTAAAACTTACTGATATAATTACTGCTCATAACTTACACTTAATAACACCAGTAATATCCGAATGTAGCTTCAAGAACCGTACTTTGGTGTGAAGCTTTAACAGTGCGCCATCTAATAGCCTAAGGAAGAACTTCATGCTGTACGTTAAAATTTAAATGTAACTTAAAAACTTGCCCGCCGATAAAAAAAAAAAAAAAACTTTATCAAGAAATGAGTTATATGCCAGTTACCGTGATCGTGCACTTGAAAATTGCACCTGGAAGAAATCCAACCTTTGCATCAAAATAAAACTGCTTCCAGACACCAGCTAAACTTTGTCAACTGTAACCGGAAAGAAGGAGTTTATCCGTCATGACTCTTTACATTACGCATTTGTAGACCAGATTAAAGACGGCCAGAGCTTGGCGTCCAGCAGAATAACTTGTTTTTGAAAAACTCGATACTTTTAACATACCTGACTCGGGATGGTGCAATGTGACGTTGATGCTCTAGATGGCGCAGTGCTACAAGCATTTGCGCGCGCGAGCTGATTTCCAAGTTCTCAACAATAAAAAAACAAAAACAAGAAAACTAGACAATACAGTTGGAAAACACCCCAACTCAAGCATATATGAAATAAAATTTAAAAAATCCCTTTCTCACCCATGTCTCCTCCCGTGGCTGAGTTGGAGATGATGTTCTGCCCAGAAGCTCGGGACCTCCCACCACAGACCTGACTTTGAAGATAGACAGCTACTTGGTTGTCTCCATCTCAGTTTATGCTTTATCTTGCATTGTCACTATGCACACAGCCTGCAACTCAGGTCCAATGTGTTACTGCAAACTGCTGGCTCTATGGACCTAGTGCTCAGGGTCTGTTCTTTTGCTGCCATGGTCAGATCCTGTGTTGTCCTTCAGCCTAGCTTTTATCAGCCATAAGCACTCCACAGCATAATTTGTCCATCTAAACATACACAAAGATTAATTACAATCCACGAAGAACTTGCCACATTCCCATACACACTAAATTTGAGATTTGGACCTCGAGTGGGCACAAGTACAATCTGCTCAGTCTTAGTAAAGTCACCTTGTGTTTTAAGTTTGACACTGCTACACAAAGTCTGTCAAGATATGGCGTACACGTCAACCGCACAGACACACGCATGGAGTCGAGTTCAACCTGCTCTGCCTTAAGTGATGCAGGTAAAAAGAAAACCAATGACCCACAAGTTTGTGGTTAACAGCAGCTTTATTTTGGAAAGCACAGGAATGAATTTAGTACAATATTAACCTTAGGCAATACAAAGAAAGAAAAAAATAAAAGAGCAATTCTAACATTTCAAAGTCAACATTACATCTGTAAGAACATACAATAACTAACGGTTATGACTGATAGCCGTGATCATTCTGTAATGTTAAGAGTGAAAGCTGAGCCGGTTACAGTAAAGGGGTTTAGCTAAAAACTTCACATTAACTATTTAGGAATTACAGCCACTTGTACACAGATACCCTATATTTTGTGGTAAATTAAATGCAAGTACCACCTTTAAGGCAAACTACCAGTTTTACAGCCAGGTTGGAGGATGGATACCTCAGCATTTCCAAATCACTGCACGAATCTTAGACTTTATTTACATCAATCATAAAAAAAAAAAAATGCCAACGGTATGGTTCTGTGTGGTCTGTCTGGAATAGGTAGCGCTCAAAAACTAGTTACGGGATTCTTGAAAAACTGCATGGAGTGCTATCCATCTGTTGCACCAGCAGTCACAGCCTCGTGGTGGTGGAGAAGAGTGAAGTATTTTCTAAGAAAAAAAAAAAAAAAACCATCGAACCCAGGCTCGACTTCCCCATGTGCCTTGTGACAAACCTTAGCGGATGTTTTTTTTTTTTTTAAACAGGAAGCGCACCTCAGTGCCGCTCCACCATGATTCTGTGTACAGTACTTATTAATGAAGTTCCTGACATATTCGTGATTTGGAAATGTCTAAGTACCCACACCTCTCCCGCATCTACAACACCAGGGAGATGACTTGGGTTCTGGATTGCAACCACCCAGGCAGACAACAGGTCCATCCACCACATCTCTAAAATACCCTTTTTTTTTTCCCATGATGCATTTTTGTCCCCTAACACCCACAGACACCCCCTGCCATTCGCATCAACCTGCATTTCGTGCTTCCATCATGAAAAGCGCATTTTTGTGACGGTATCACGAAGCATAGATTAACTTTTCAAGATGCCATCACAGAACAGCGTGAGATGGGTTTGCTGAAATAACCACCAATCTCCAACTGCCAGGTGAAACACAGGCCTCCCCTTGGCCTTTTCCAGCCACTGGTGTTCTCAACACTCAGGCACCCGTGTGCTGTTTTATGCACAGAGAAACGCGCCACACGGACAAAATGTCAAAGTTGATGGTCCCTCACAATGCAAGTCATACTCCTCATCATAGTCTCTCCAACTAACTGCTCATTTGATACAGTCATTCCAACAGTACGCAAAGATCCTCTGAAGACAGAGTGAAAGAAACGGTTTTGAGTTTAAATACTAGCACAAATTTTTGTACAATGATCCAACTCACTTTCTTTCAGTGTTCTGTAGCTGGATCCAGCATGAGTTTTAAAGTTTACTGCAACCAAGAACCAAGAAAATGTGTAGTTTAAAACTAACAAAAAAAAAAAAAAAAAAGGGGGGGGTAATTAAAAAAATAAAATAGGAAGTCTGACTTGCAGATTAGCATTCGCTTAAAAGTATAATTGGCTTTTCTTAATCTACTTAAAGAGAACAGTTTAAAAAAAAAAAACTGTATTAGACAATACAGCAAAATACAGATGACCTTCCCACTACAGATCTGATGGCATTGAGTGTGAGGAAGAAGACAGTGAAGCCTCAATCTGCCGAGACGCTGGAAAATAAGAGGGGGAGGGGAAAAATAAAACACAGGGTACATGAGTATTTATAGGACTAAGCAGGTGCCCAGTTTTGTGTTTGCACTCAGAGGATGTTCGCTCAGATATGAAGAAAAATGGGACTAATTTCTCCATCATCTAAATCAAGTACTCACTCTATTGTGTGTAAGAAGTATTTCTTGTTCTTCTTTAACTCCATGAGCACTCTGACTTGGGAGTTGTCCAGATTGTTGCCCATCACATGCAGCTCTCCCAGGTTTAGAGGGTTTGACTTCAGGGCAGCAGTTAAGAACTTCACACTCATGGAACTCAGGCTGCAGTTCCTCAATCTGGAGGACAAGACAAAGATTCACCAACACAATATTTTCGACGTCTGCCAGCATATGGCTCATACTTCCTGTGTATGTGGGACATAAGTTGTAGGTAAGTTATGTGATTGGTGACATACGTTTCTTCTAAGTCACTCAAAAGTCAAAATACGTCCATTGGTGCTGTCCATTGATTGGCTCAACAAATGAAAGCTGGAGTCCTCATGCGAACAGATCAGACTGTTACAAATATTAACATTATTTCACACACACAGAGGAAATATAAAGTCTTAATCTTACCTGTTCGTTTCAGTCGGATTCATCATCATAGCCTGACGAAAACGTATCCACATAAAGCATCCTGATTTTGGAAAATGACATCTGAAAATATTTTAGTTCCTTGTCATGGCTGAAGAAACAGTGTTTCAAAAGAAGTCCCTCTATGTTTTGTGCATTTCTCAACCAGAGAACGCCAGCACTTTGTCCCGCAACAAGAAAATTAACAACTTTAAAAGTTAAAAGAGTCACAGCACCTCATTCATTCACATCAACATTTACCACAGACATCAGTCGATTCTTCAGCATTCTGCACGCGATGGAATAAATCCCATGATCCACCAAGACAAAAATAAAACAAAATTTAAAAAATGTTAAATGACTCTGTTTGGCTTCTATGTAGAGGGAAGAGTCTGCACGACGGCATACGCGTACTCATCTATATTTACATTTTACACCTGCCAAACAAAAGGGTTCTACCAGCGGCGGAAATGCAAAAAAATGCAGTCAGACTGAAGTGTTCCGACCCGTATCATACTGTGCAGTACCGACCCAAACCACTTGGTGGAAATGGGGCTGTCAGCAGACGCCTACTAAATCATCATGATGTGACAACTGCATAAAGTATTCGATGTATCCAGCATATTCGGCGCACTTTTCACACATCGGCATACGCTGGCTAAATTGTCAAGGTGCGACAGGACCCTAAGGTCTTGTGTTTTACGGACACTGAACCAGACCATCATGGTGAAGGAGGAGCTGTGCCAGAAGGAGAGGCTCTCAACTGATCAGTCAATTTACACAGCTATCTATGGTCATGAATTTTGGATAATGACTGAATGAATTATACTGCAGATACAAGCGGTGGAAATAAGATTCCTCCATTGGGTATTTGGGCTTACATTCCTCAACACAGTGAGAAGTTTGACTGCCCAGGAGGACTCTTGAATAGAGCCAACTGCTTCTTCACATCAAAAGGAGCCTGAGGTGGTTCAAGCACCTGGTGTGGCTGTTCCTTGGTCATCTCCCTAGGGAGGCTTTCCAGGCACATCCAACTGGGAGGAGGCCCCAGGGAAGACCCAGGACATGCTGGAGGGATTTTACTTCTCAGCTGGCTTGGGAATGCCTCAGGATCCCCTGGGAAGCTACAGGACTTGGCCGAGAATAGGAAAGTGTGGGCCGGTCTATAGGCAACGTTTTTGTCAAAGAATTAAACAAAGAAACAAATCTTACACCAATTTCTCAATTTTGCATTGAGGGTTCCCAAGTCCCACACAGAGTTTTTTAACTCCCTTATCTTGTAGGTTGTTGTCCGACAGGTCGAGGTCATTTAGAATGCTGTGTGCTGATGCAAATACAGCTGCAAGCTCTGAACAACAGTCATCTGTCAGGTAACAACCGCTCAGGCTGAAACAGAAAAAAAACAAAAAAAAACAAACAAAAAATAGTTGTAGTAGCTCCCCCAGTGTTCTCTCACAAGGTACATAATGAAGATTTTTTTTTATGATATTCTGCTTTGAGAAAACCTTACTTTAGCGTTTTCAGATGGATGTATGGATTTCTCAGTCCAGCTGAAAACTCTCTGACTCCCTCATCTCCGAAATCATTCTTGCTGAGGTCCAGTTCTTTCAGCTCAACAGCTTGCCAACTCGTTTGGACCTTCCCACCGCTATAGAGCTGTGACACCGAACACAGCACCTTGGCCAAATAAATGCAACTGGTGATACCACAATTCGAAACACTGTCGGGGAGAACAGAAAATGCTTTTAGATCAATCTTCATAACCATATCAGCATTACAAGCGGAACAATTCTGCAGAAAATGTTTCCAATGGTAAACTGCAAAACAATGCAAAAGTACCAAATTCTACACTTGGGAGGTATTAATTTAAACCAAAATGCACAAGACTGCATTTGCTACATTTATCATGTCTATATTTTGACTAGCTTGGCCCAACAAGTCAAAAGATATAGGTTTATAGATCAGAATATAGTTTTAATAATTCTTAAGCTAAGTGCTGCAAAACAATCAGAACATTTTATTTCTCCAATTGAGTTCTTTGGTCCCAAAAAGGTTGCTCTCTCTGGTTCTCTTGCCCACTCGTGTTCTCACTCTTTGAGCCATGAAGAAGGGCCAACCTTGAATAATGGAATTTCCTTTAACATAAAAAAGCCACCACAGTAGTCAATCTGATGACAAACTGACCTTCAACTGGAAACACACTTACTAATGTAGAATGCAGTAAATAGTTCTTAATCAGACATACACAGCAAATCCTTTGTGATGAATAGTATCTCGAGGGTACACGATTAAATATAAAATGCTATGTAATTTCTAGAGTTCATGTCACTGATTTGATGTTCTGTCTTACTGTTACTGAAGATGAAAAGCTGTTGTGCCTCTAGTATGCATTCGTTTGTATTGGTGAACCCTGGGACCATTTCTGCACAAAAATGTACTAAATCAGAGAATGGTTACTTTGGTTGTTTCAGAGCTGTTAGGTTCTAAAACTCAAAAAGTCACAGCTCCACACGAACGCGACAAAAATGATTTTGTAGAAATGGAGGAGATTCTTCATTCTCTCACTGTCTGTATCTGTGGTTTTGACGTTTATATATTGCAAGAAATGTGCGACTTCTTGGACTTCATGCTCTATTTACAGTTTCTTAATGCTATCATACCCATTCAGAATGGGAAAGTTATTCTATGCCAAGAGGCTAAAAACAACAGGTGTCTTCATCTGAGCTTCTTCGATGCCATGTTTTCTGCTTTGTACTGTGCTGATGCCAGCGGTGAACAAAAAGCAAGCAAACACAACGCTGATAGAGAGAAAAGAAAAGCAACCCCTCCAAAAAACCTAGCCTTTAGCTAGCATTTCAAGAATGCCACTTTTAGCTTATTCAAATATATAATTGTAAATTAAGTGTCAGCATAAAATAGAAGGGCACCAAACAAAATCAGCAAAGTGTGCTGAATCCAATAAGATCAGTAGCCATTGGCTAAAATGAAGCCTACTGCTGAAAATGGGGGGTCAAAGTCATGGGGGGGTTAAAATTTGCTGCAATTGGTAATGAATGCATTAAAAACGTAATGTTTTGCAAACATTTTCTGTTGTTCTACCTCGTAATTCATGTTTTCAGTTAACTCATTTACTTTAAGAGGTATAAATTTCTTAAGAGGTATTAATTTTCTTAAAGCTCATTTAAACCAAATTAGATGCGTTTTAAAGTGAAAATGCTCTCAATTTAATAGCAGCTTATGTAAGTGTCTTAGAAGTCTCCAATCTGAGCAGTGGAAAATGATCCGTCATCCTCTAACAGCATTTTGATCCCACTTGGGCCTGTAATTGACGACTGCGAGAAGCAACGAGTCCTTACTTGAGTTTTTCCAGACTGCACCAAGCATACATGCCTTCGCAGATCTGCTCAAATCCTGCAGCATACAACTTGTTGCAACTAAGATTTAGTTCCATCAGAGAACTGGTTTCAGATGCCAGAGCTTTGCCAATATTTCCACAGCTTGATGCCGTCAGGCCACAGAAGTACAACCTGTTGAAGAAAAGTGAGAGCAATCAGAGGTCACAAACCCTGTGGAAGTTTATATTCTCTCAATGAGACTTTCAAATGTATTAATTTATATAGCGGCAATTCACGATAAAATCGTCTCAAGGCGCTTCTCACTAAAAAAATTTAAAATTTAAACAATAAAAAATATATATATATGTATATATATAAAAAAAAAGACCATAAAAGAAAGACAACCATAAAAGAATACAAGAATAAAAACACATAACACTAATGATAAAACAGAGAAAACAAATGAGTCTTTAAACGTGACTTAAAAATCTCCCCAGTATCCGACTGCCGAATGTGTGCTGGGACATCGCTCCACAGAGCTGGGGCACGGTAGGAGAAAGCTCTGTGACCGGCAGACTTTATTCACCCTGGGAACACACAGAAGTCCTGCACCCTGAGAATGCAGGGCCCGAGCTGGTACATAAGGGCTTACCAGGTCAACCAGATAGGGAGGTGCAAGTCCATGAACGATTTTATAAACTAATAACAGTACTTTAAAATCTGATCTTGCAGAAACAGGAAGCCAGTGCAGGGACGCCAAAACGGGTTTAATGTGGTCAAACTTTCTGCTCTGTGTCAAGAGTCTGGCAGCAGCGTTTTGAACCAGTTGAAGATCCCTAGTCCTGGACTGCGGTAAGCCAGAAAACAGAGCATTACAACAGTCCAATCTAGAAGAGACAAATGCATGAATCAAAGTCTCAGCATTAGCCATAGACAGGATGGGACGAATCTTCGCTATATTTCACAAATGGAAGAAAGCAGTCCTCGTAATGTCTCTAATGTGGAGATCAAAGGACAACGTAGGATCAAAAATTACTCCAAGGTTCCTCACTTTATCCGTATGATGTATAACACACGGACCTAAGCTAAGTGCTAGCTGATCAAATTTATGCCGATACCTCGCTGGACCAAGAACGATAACGTCAGTCTTATCGGAATTTAAAAGTAGAAAGTTATTAGACATCCAACTTCTTACTGATGCAAGGCAATCTTCCAAAGATTTTATGTGAGTGAGATTACCAGCAGTTATTAGCATGTACAATTGAGTGTCATCAGCATAGCAATGAAAGGAAATCCCAAAGCGCCACAGTATATTCCCAAGGATCCTAAGGGATCCTAAAACGGATCCCTGAGGAACCCCAAACATCATATCCCTACAATCAGAGGAGATGCCATTACACAATACACAGTAAGAGCGACTGGACATGTATGATGTCAACCAGGCAAGAGCAGTTCCAGTAATCCCAAAGTGATTTTCCAGCCTATTGAGTAAAATATGATTCTTCACAGTATCAAACGCAGCACTAAGGTCCAGCAGCACCAAGACTGTGGTGGTATCTGAGTCCACTGCTCGCAAAAGGTCATTCACTACTTTAGTAAGTGCTGTCTCTGCGGAGTGATATTTTCTAAAAGCAGACTGCAGTGGTTCAAAAAGATTATTCTCAGTGAGGTAGTCCACGAGCTGTCACGAAACCACTTTTTCAAGGATTTTAGAACAAAATGATAGATTAGATATCGGTCTATAATTCTTCAATACACTAGGGTCGAGATTGGATTTCTTAAGTAATGGTTTGATCACTGCAGACTTGAAACATTTAGGAACAGATCCAGAAGTTAATGAGATTTATAATTTCCAGCACAGTCGGTCTAAGAATGGGCCACAGGTCCTTAAATAGTTTTGTTGGTATAGGATCAAGTAAACAAGTTGTACTTTTTGTAGACGTCAAGAGCTTTGTCAGTGCGCCAAGCGAGATACCATCAAAATCTGTAAATCTGGGTAACACCTCAGTGGGCTCATCCACCTCCATACCAGTATGCAGTGGTTGGACCAAAGCCTGCTGAGATATGCTCAACCTAATATCCTCAATTTTCTTCTCAAAATAGTCCAAGAAATCCTGTGCTGAAAAGGGAGAGTGAATAACAGGTGGCTGTCAATGAATGAGAAATGCCACAGTTTCAAACAAAACCTTTGAGTTATGCTTGTTTTTATTGATCAAATCAGAATAATAGGCACGCTTTGTAGCCAGTAGTGCATGCTTATAATCTAAGACAGCATCATGCCATGCAAAGTGGAACATCTCTTGTTTGTAACTACGCCATTTCCGTTCCAACCCTCTAGCCTTCTGCCTAAGGTCACACAAATAACTGCTGAACCAAGGTGTCTGTGCCTTGGGAAGGCATGGCCTTAATAGAGGAGGCGCAGTCTTATCGAGTGTGGTTTTTAGCACTAAAGTCAGGCTATCCGCAAGGCTGTCTACCGACTGAAAATTCATCAAGCTTGAAGTCAAGATTTCTGGTAGTCTCGCTTTGAGTTCAGTCAAAGTTGAAGGTTTAATACGTCGCCGCAATAAGCAAGGTTGTTGCTCCACTAAACGCGGCAGCGCAACTGTAAGCCTAATAAGCGAGTGGTCAGAGACCGCCAATGCAAGAGGCAGGATGTCGATATTTGTGACAGCAAGGCCACGTGCAAGAACCAAATCCAGAGTATTACCACTGATATGCGTTGAACCATGAATGAACTGCCGAAATCTTAGTGCATCCATGATTTCCATAAATGATTTACCAAGGGGATCAGAGGGCTTATTTATATGAATGTTAAAGTCACCAATCAAAATATTGTCTACACTAGTTGAAAGACTAGAGATGAATGCACCAAATTCATCAAAAAAACAAAAAAAAAAATCAGACCATGGGCCAGGAGGCTTGTAGACAGTGACAATATAACATAGCTGATTTCCAGTTTTATGACCTTGACAGTACTTAGCATCATGGGCATAACGGAGAATCAGATACTCAAATGAATTATATTTATGACCCCCAGCAGTTACTAAAGTAAACCTGGATTTATAAATAAAAGCAACACCCCCGCCTTTCCTCAAATCATGTGAAACGTGACTAAAAGTGTACGCAGGTGGGCAGGCCTCATTCAGAGGAAGGACAGCTGTGGATTTAAGACAGGTTTCACATAATCCAAGCATATCCAGGCGATGATCCACAATTAAGTCATTCACCAGCAATGACTTCAGAGACAATGATCTGATGTTAATGAGACCCAAACTAAGGATCTCGGTGGGATCAACAGATTTTAATGAAGTCATGCGGAAGTTCTGCTCCTCAGCAGCCAGTGACGCACGTGTTTCAGCGGCCGGAGGAGCTCAGGTGAAACGCCACGTCTGCGAGCCCGCAGACGACAGCGTCGGCGTAAAAACTCCGCAGCCCTGCGAGAGGCAGCAGCAGGAAGCTGCGGCACAAACGGGCACAGCTTTAGCGGAGCCGGTCCGGTCATCGGAGAGGACAGTCCAGGAACAACAGGACGAATCCAGCAGCCTCTTGTGCGCAGCGCGCACTCCCACGCCCAAAAATATCGTCCATCCCACAGGAGGTGAGGATCAGACCCTCTGGTGAAGGCTGCCAGGTAAAACTTAAATTTCAGTGATGCACCGCTCCGCTTTCCACGCCTTCTAAAGCGCCTCCTCCGGAGAGGAGCGCAAGGAAAACGGAGCAGGTGGAGCGGGACCTCCGCGAGCACAGGTGGCAGAGCAGGGCGGGGCCCTCCCAGCCCGGACCCAGACGACAGCAGCGGCTCATAAAGCGCATTAATGTCCAAGAGAGACTGACGATTATACACAAGCAAGGCAGAGGTGTCCCGGCAGAACACACAGAGCAAAAACACAGCAACAAATAACAAAAAACTCAACGAGCAGTAAAGACAGGGCTGACGGCATGCCAAACACACAGGCACTATCTTGCCTCTCCCCTCTTTCCTCCAAAAGACTTTGAAATTAAAGGTTGAAGAGACTGTTGCAGAACGGAATTATTGTTTACAATAACGTTTCAACAATGCATTCACATTGGTGCAAATATATATATATATATATATATATATATATATATATATATATATATATATATATATATATATATATATATATATATATACACACACACGACAAAGAAAAAAATGAGATAAATAATTAGTGTATAATATAGGGATGGGACTGATCCAATCCCGGATCGATGATGTAATTCACATATCGGAAAATACCGATCCAACCCGCGACATTGTCCGATACCGGAGAAGAGCTCCTGTGAATCCTCTCAACTGTTGTTTGCTCTCTGCTTGTTTACTGCAGAGTGGGAGGAGAAGGGATTTTTCTGAAGCCGGACTTCCACAGTGTTCTAGCCGCGGTCAGCAGCAAATTTCTGCTCAGCTCTCGGCTTCAAGTTGTCTGTTCGTCAAGCACACATTTTCCGAAACATTAACTCACTTGTTGCTGAAAATGTGCTAAAAAGTTAGCCGCTTCACTGTCCCAAGGCTGTAAAACACAAGCTTAATCCATTAAAATCGTGAGCATCGATGATTGTATTTATTTTACAGTTGAAAGGCTTTATGTTTACCAAAAGTTTGAAGTTTGCGCTGTACTTAAACAGCGAGCGAGGAAGAAAGAGAGAGACAGGCAGAGAGAGAGAGAGAGAGAGATGTTTTTCTCTTTAAGTCTATATAAATAAGGCTAGAAAAGACTATAAGAAATAAAAGTACTTAATTCTTTCACCAAAACACAAAATCTAGGCTTTCATCTTAGATACACCTTCTGGCAAATTGTAGCTCAGCCTTCAGGTCTCCTTTTAAAGAAAATCCTGATATAAAATCAACAATAATAATATTAAAGCAAACAGAGATCTGGTATAAGCTCAGAAAAGTATCGGTATTGGCAGATAACCAAATTCAGGTATCGGGATCGGAAGTGAAAAATTGTGGATAGGTGCATCCCTACTACAGTGCTTATAATACTCACTCCAACTTTGTTAGCTTTGATATATCCACTTTGTTCAAGAGTGCTTGAACTCCTTTGTCTCGGATCCTATTCAAACCCAGATCCAGCACTTTTAGATGTTGGGAATTTTGCTGCAGTGCCGAGGCCAGACAAATGCAACCCTTTGGCCCAATGTGGCAGTATGACATCCTACAATAAAACAGAAGAATCACTTTACACAAATGCTAAATCTGTACTGCAGACTATTCAGATCACAGGCCATAATATCCATCAAGAGCAACAGTGGCATCTAGTGGCCACCAGGACTTGAAATTAACAAGACATCATAAGCAACTTGAACGGCCCGGGGATGGTAAAATACACCAACACGGACCACAATAACAGCTTCACTGGTCCTCACTTACACTTACCTGAACCCAAAAACTGACAGCTGGCTATCCAGCTGTTTTTAACAAAGTTATGTACAGAAATTTTATTGATCAAGTCACTGACTATTAATCCTCTGCAGAGAATAAATAAGTCCATAGATACAGTGCTATGAAAAAAGTTTGTGCAGTCTTAAGCTTTCTAAGATTTCTAAAATTATGCCCTTTAAACTCACAGTGAAAAGTAAACTCTAGATCATGAATTAAAAAATAAAAATCTAAAAGCCAAAATGATGGTGTGAATAATTAAGTGCACCCTTCAGCAGATCACATATAAATCATCACTTTTACATAAAGTCTTCTTCAGACAAGTCACAGGATGGATGCTTGAACATTTCAAAGACACTGATTATGTCTTGGACTTTACATCAGTTATAAAGAAATAGAGACAGTGTGGCAATCTATGGCAAATCTGTGTGGTGCAGACATTTCTCAAAAAGTAAAGGACTGTGCAAGGAGAAGACACATGAGGAAAGCCACCAACAAGACACCCGGACAATGCCGGAGAAGTTATGGGCTTCTGTGGCCGCGACTGGAGAAATTATGAATAGCACAAGTTTTGCATCACATCATTTTCTTTCAACAAAACAGATCAAATCTAGTTTTGCATCTCCTATGTGCCCTCTGGCAAAATGCAGCTGAACTTTCAAGTTTTCTTTTTTAAATTCTTCTTAATCAATCCACTTCATCATCATGAAGCTGTGTATCATTGTAAAGCACTTTGAGCTTCTGATTCAGATGGAAAAGCGCTATATCCTATATATATATATATATATATATATATATATATATATATATAAAATATTTGAAGCCTACACTGCTGAAATTCAACCAAAATAACCAACAATGTGAACTAAAACAGTCAAATCCAAGGAAAGCCCTCAAAAAAAAAAAAAAAACACACCAAAAGGCTAATTGTATTTTTCCCTTCATATTTTAGCACTGACTTAATGAGAAGCTAACTTGTTTCATATGATGTTGGTTCCGAATTATGGTAAATAACTATTTGGTGAAGCGAAAACGCACATGGAGGATTTCCACTGTTGTTGCTGCAACATACTTCATCCCAACATAAAGTCCTAACAGAATATGCATAACTGCAAACACTGGTTTCACACCAGAGGTGCAACATCAGTACCACCCTTCTGCAGACGGCACTGATTACATCCACACCAATACTCACTTTAATGTGTGTATATGGCAGTTTGCAGACCGTAAAACCATTGCAAGATGCTGCAGCCCATCATCTCCTATTCTGTTCCCACTGAGATCCAGCTCCCGTAGCTTTGGGGACTGACCCAGTGCTGCAGCCAAGTATTTACAGGCATTGGAGGTTAATCCGCAGCCCTGCAACCGGAGCGTTTCCAGTTTGCAATTTTTATCCAACAGGCCTTTCGTGAGTTCCCTCACACCGCCGTCAGTGATGTTGTTATAACCCAGGTCGAGCTGAGTCAGGCGTGACTCGCTTGTTTTCAGGACCACTGCCAAGCCTGGACAACACCTGTACGTCAGGTTACAAAACCTCAGCCTGCAAAGAAACACACAGGTTAATGATGCATCACCAATTTATAAACTCTACTCGACACATCATCGACAGCAAATTCACCTAAAAATTCATAAATCTAATATTATTTGAGGGCTGCAACTAATGATTAATCTTTTGACTCTCTTCAGGATCAATCAGTGTACCCCGAAGCGGCATTCTCAAATACCGCTACTGTCAGAGAGGAGCAGAGAAACTCAAAGAATCCAGAAACCATTTACACTCGAGAAGCTGAAACTGGACGATTTGGATGAGCATAACAGCTAGCAATTAATTTAATAACCAAATCATTATACTGTTGGCATGAAATGTGACTGACAGACAGACTTGTGCACATTTCGACACTGGCCGTATCAGGCCTCTCAACCCGTAGGGGATCTGGTTCAGTTATCCCCCTCTTGGTATAATTGTATATTTCAAAACAGCCTAAACAAAATCTGCTTTACGTTTATCAATAAACTTTGCATTTGCCAAGACCCAGATGTTCCCTGAAGTAAGCATTTTATTTTAGACCAAACTCAACATTGTGAACAGGTTTGATGAAAGGCAGAGACTCTGTAGCTGTTTAACGGCTATGGAAAGCAACACTCTCCGTAGAAGGCAATCAAATCACCCTATTGACATTTCAAATGATCTGCAAGATCTGAGAGGTGGCCGTCACTGTGATATATTTTATAATGGGTTCATGAAACAGCTATAGAATCAGTTCCTTCATGAAAACCAGTTCATCAGTGTTTCAGCAACTGTAAAAAATATTTCTTCCTTCACTGCAAACATTTGAATTCAAGTAACAGTTGTGCACTTCCAAATAAAATCTCAAAATCAGCTTTAAGCCTCAGTCACAACCCATCTTAGGAGTTTTTAATCCTGCAATCACCTGGTTCCTGTAGGTTCTAGATCTCGCATAAGATTTATTTATTATCTTTGTAGTCTTACTACAATGGTACAGACATTGTAAGGCCTTTGTACAAGTGGCAAGATGATTGTGCATTTGTCTTGAGATAAACGGGTGGACTTGATGCTACCTGTTGTACAGACATTGTACTATGATCCTGAGATTGTAGTAGGACTGTTGTAGGAACCGCCCAGTTGCCTTTTATCTCATATTTATTGTAGCTATCTCAAGTTGCCTGTACTTACATAGTACAAATACGTGTATATATATATATATATATATATATATATATATATATATATATAAACATCAACGCAAGCCTAGTTGTCAACATCATCATCGGTTGGTGATCTCAACACAAGCCTAGTTGTCATCATCTTCATCGGCAACTATAGTTGCTGACAATGGATCAAGCAACCAACCCTTTATACCTGGAACATTACATTCTCACACAATGCTCTTATGCCTCTTACAATCATTGTACAATGATCCTACTAGTAGTACAATTATTGTACAATAATCTTACAAATCCTAAGAATAACATTGGGGATTCATTTTTAGGGTTTGTACATACGTCTTACAACTCTTACAATGGTCCTACAATGACTGTACCATCATCTTGCAATAAATTTCATCTTTACAGCTCTTAGAAAATGTTGAGCATAATCAACAGTGGCCCTAAGATGATAAGACAACTCTAGGAACAAAATTATCATGGGATGATTATACAATCATTGTTGGATCTGGCAAAAAAAAAAAAAGGTCTTAGAAGCTCTTAGGATGGGTTGTGACTGAAGCTTTAATCTTGTAGTTAGTTTAATTTTAAAACTAACGTGTCATAACACAAAATTACCAAATTAATTGGGATGAAACAACACATTCAACTCAGAATTCGATGATTCACGATTCTGAGTTCACAATACAATTTTCTACAGAATGAGATGCAAATTAAGACAAAGACATTCCTTTATTTCTAAAATGTGCAAAACATGTATGCTTTTCTTAAAAGTGCAAATGAAAATTATATTTAATCTCAAATAACAAAAATTTAAATTGGAACATAACTATTTTTCACTAACTAAAACAAATGGTGAATTATTTCTATAAAATATATCAATCTATTTTTTTTCCATCCCATTTGTTCAAAAGCATCATGCAAAAAAAAAGGTGCACTCCAATAGCCTGCCTGGTCAGGAGTAAATGCAACGTTTATCACTTTGTAGGCTTAGATTACAGCTTGGAATTTCACAGTATCGTCTGCAAAAAACAGCATATTACGTCTTTTCATGAAAGTGAAGTGGTAAAGCTGCACTGGGAATGACCACGAACATCTCCGGTGTCCCACAGTGAAGTTCGTTTTACCTTTGCCTCTTGTGCACGTGTGAAAGAATCGCAATTCATTTCTCATCTGAACTGATTTGACTCATCACCCATTTACATCGATTTTTAACCGATTCATGGGGTATTGCTACATGCCTACAAATATACGTGTAACTGTAAAAACACTTGTAGAAGGGTGTAGAATTTAAACAGTGTGAACTTACTTTGCTTTCAGTGACTTCATAACCACTGGCAACTGCCTCAGCAGTCTTTTGTCAGATGCATGAGACACCTCAAGCTCAAAGGTATCTTGCAAGCCTTCAAAATCTGTCAAAAACATGATGATTATAGACCAATCTGCCGGAGTGAACGTGAGGACTGGAGCGGCATCGGTCTTCAGGAAGGACTTGAGGTCACTCAGGAAGGCTTTGCTGTCATACTCCCTCAGACAATGGAACAAGGCCACAGCGGTGTCAGAAAACATGTTGTCCAGGAGCTTCATCTTGGTGTAGAGAAACAAACGATCGCTGTCCTCGACCATACGACGCTCCTTGAGGATGCCAAAAACAAAGCGAAGAGCTACATCAAACCTTCCATCGGGATGATTCAGCGTCTGGTCCACAAGGAAACAATGGGGAAGGTAGAAGGGAGCATCTGGTACCACGCTGTCCAACAAGGAAGATGAAGCAAACAAAAACTCTTGAATGCTCGGGTGAGCGAAGCGATAGACTCGGGCGCCCTTCAACCCCTTTTCTTCTATCAGCACAAGAGGACACTCCTCACAGTAAGCTGAAGCTTCACTGACAGTCAAGTCCTCTGTAATTTCATGTTCATACATTACACTTGTACTTTTCATCAAACGCGATGCCATCATTGTCATTTTTCTAACAGGTGTCCTATAAGGGTTCAATAATTGTGGTGTGATTAGTTTTAAGTAAACCTGGGTAAGATTTAAAAATCCTTTATGCGTTTTCAGGTGTTTCTTTAAAACATGGGCTATGATAGTGCAGAGTTGAGGCACTCGACAAAGACCGTCAAGAACTCCCGAAAACTTCACATGGTGAATGACTTTGTTAGCTAGATCTTGGCTAGGAATAAGGTTTGTAAAGTGCTCCTCCTTCTGTTCGTCACTGAAGCCTTGCAACTCTGTCACTTTAAGCAAATAGCGATCAGGTATGTCTTTTGCTGTTGCAAACCGGGTTGTTATCCATATATGAGCATTGGGAAGCAAATCTCCCCTGATCAGACTGGTCAGTACAGACGCCACCGAGGAAGTGTGGAAAACATCACTCACTGGTGGAGAGGAAAAGTTCAGGCTCAGCTGACTTTCATCAAGGCCATCAAGGAAAAACCACACTTTCTTTTCCTTTAGACTGGCAATGTCCAGATCCTTCAATGATGGATAAAATATTTTTAGAAGTTCAAACAGGCTCAGGCAATCGGGCAACTGTTTTTGCAAGCTCAACTCCCAGAAGGTGAGCAGAAACAGGAGGTGGATATCATGGTAGCCTTTTCCCTCCGCCCAGTCAAGAGCGCTCATCTGCACCGCCGTGGTCTTACCGATTCGGGAGAGTCCCATGGTGAGGATTATTCTTTTCTTGCTGTTATGTTTACAGTCACATTTTAAAATTTCAGAAACTGAGAATGTTTCATCGCTTGGAAGCTCCACTTTATCAAAGGTCCTAAATTCATGCTGGCTCACATCAAGGACATTATAGTCTCGCAGGTCCCAAATGCAAAGTCTTGGAGGAATGAAGGTGATGTCAGAAAGCAGTTTACGATACTTCAGCTTTAGGGCAGTTTTAAGGGAGTTTTGTAGAGCCATGACAGCAAAGGGGAGGGGGGGATCCTGCAAAAAAAAAAAGAGAGCGAGAGAGAGAACTCTCCAGATGTTAGTGATTTGTGAGACACTGTTCATCCGTGTGCTTTTTTCTAGTTTATTTTAGCTGGTATAAGCACATTACGTTTTATAATGATTAGGTTTCTGTTCACAATAAGGCAGATTCGTTGAAAAAACTTTATCTTTCAAAAATAAATGAACGTGCAGGTTGGCGCCACTTCCTCTAAGCTAGCACAAGCTAACGATGGGCAAAAGTTAAAACAACTGAACAACTTACCGACCGACTTAACGATCGCGTCTACAAAGATGGACACCGGTGGCCTGTTAAGAATATCCGTCACATCTGCCTTTGTGTCATATTAAATCAATAAAGACACACAAAAAAAGCGACTGAGTTCACGCAGTAAAAGGAAAAAAAAACACACGAGGATGAAATCTTCTTCGCGTGTTTAATGGCGGACAGCAAACCCGCATGGAGGTGAATTTACCGCCACCTACTGCTTCCAAGGATGCATAAAAACCACAGCTCAGAGGAGAACGCTGTTGTTGTTTACTTCCGACTATCCCGCGCATGCGCACAGACTGGCAGGCAGAAAACTCCAGTTAGATGTGGGCGATACCTGGAATTTTGGTATTGATCCGATACCAAGTAAATACAGGCCCAGTATTGCCCATATCGATACCGATACCGATACTTTTTCATATTTAAGCTTCATTGATCCAAAGGATCCAAAAGACTGAGGATAGAATTTTGCCAAACATTGTACGTGAAAACAAAATACTTTATTATCACAATCAACATTTTTGTTTAAAAAAATATCACTCAACATAACTTGAAACAAAATCTCCTGCGGTAGAGGGCTGTCAAACCACAATACAAGGGTGCGCTGCTCCGTGCTGTGTGAGACAGCGCAGCGCTGCTCTTACAGAGAGTGGACTTTGATGAATCTTTGATGAATTGAGAGAAAAAAAAGCTTGAGTATCGATCTTTTTATACAAGGATTGTTCAATATCAATACCAGTGTTGGTATTGATATTATCGATATTAGGATCGATCCGCCCATCTACTCCAGACTCCTCAACCTAGGACACGCTGGAGAGAGTCTATTTCCCAACTGGTTTGGGAACGCCTTGGGATTCCCCGGGAAGAGTTACAGAAGTTGGCCGAGGATAGGGAAGCATGGGGTGAGCTGCTTCGGTCCATGTTTTCTGCTGCGCATCATGTAATTTTAGCATGTGTAAGAGTAGCAGCTTGTACTTCTCTCTCTGCTTCTGTGTTGTTGTGTTGAAGAGTCCGTTAAGTTGTGGAGGAGATCCGGATCCTGGATCAAGATTTCTGGCTCAAGATTACACATTACATAGTCTTTGAAGGATTACATCAAAACTACTACATGGATTCTCACTAAACTTTCACCACAGATAGATATTAGGGCATGGAAGACTCCACTAAATTTTGGAGGTGAATCCAGATCCAGATTATGGCTCAAGATTTCACTTTATAGGCTTTTAAGAATTACATCAAAACTACTGCACGGATTTTGATTAAATTTGTACCACAGATAGATATTAGGTCATGGAAGACTCTGTTAAATGTTGAAGGTGATCTGTAAGGGCGCAATTTAGAACTAGAAATTGGGGGGACAAAGTGCGAGGCCCGCAGGGCCGAAGCCCATAGGCGGGGGTCTGGGAGCCGCTTTAGGCCCCCAGAAGCCAACGGTTTCTAGTTAAGATCAGATGCATTCTGAGCATCCAGAACAGTAATTTTAATGTTTTGAGAAAAACATAAAGTGGACACCATCTGACTTATGCAATTTGAAACTGTGGATATAAGTACTTTATTCTGAGAATAGCCACCATTGATTTTATTAACATCCTGGTGTAAATAAGGTATCACCACATGTGTAGAACTCAAAAACAATGATAGGTTGAGTTTTCATTCAAAAAACAACTGCAATGTGGTAAAATATATTCATAAATATGAAAGAACAGGCTGTATTTTTTTTTCTCAAGATTTGTTTTTGCATAAGTTTGAAAAAACAGATCATAAGTTTAGGATAAATTACTTATCATGAATTTAATTTTTGAAGTGGCACTAATGACAACACTCATACTGAACATAATTTCATTTGCATAGACTGATTTTGGAGATGAAGCAATAATTGCAGATGGGCTTTCTGAGGTCCCAGATAGCTTTTCTGATTTCCTTTTCTAACTTTCAGAATTTAGTAAATTATCATATGGTCCATTGAAGTGTGGCGAAATGGAGTCTCGCTCCTGGGCTAGGGTTATTTGTTTGTTTATCCTAATTAAAAACACTATAATTTAATTCCAATTTTAAAAGAAGGGCAGACAACGCCACCCAGGGATATGGCCCTGGGACCAATCAAAGCCCAATCCGTAACAGGAGGCTGCGCAAGGTACGGGAAACAGAGAGGTGTACTGATCACAAGGTATATTTATTTTTATCAAATTAGCTTAAAAATACAAATAAAACATTACAAATCTCGCAGTACTGCTTTTCACATTCACCTTATATTACACAGCATTGTCTCATTCAATTTCAACCAGATCTTATATTGTGCTTAACTGAATTAAATTATTCAGCTTTCCATCAATATCCTATTGCACTTAACCGAGTTAAATTATTCAGCTTCAACCGAATTAATGTGGGTGAGCAAGAGTCCAACTCAGACAAAAGAAACCAAATTAATACAAAAAAAAAAAAAAACCCACTGCAAACACAAAAAAACACAACCAAACATGCATCAAACTCAGCTGAGGAGGAATAACCCCTCACCCATGTGTAGACACTAGTCCCTAGAGGCAACTATTTTTGGTTTCAAATCTGGGCAAATGCAGTCCCAGAAAATTCAGAATGTGACAAACAAGAAACAGGTGTTGTAAACAAGTCAATGCTGCTAAAAATACAAACTTGCAGAAACAAAGATACTATTCTGACATGGTTTTGCACATAAGACTGACATGGTTTGCACATAAGACTGGCATAGCATGTTTCAAGTACACACATATATGTCAGAAGGTGGGGGGACATACCATATTCTGTCCCCCCTGGTTGGAAAGGTGGGGGGACATGTCCACCCTATCCCCCACCAAATTGCACCCATGGCAGGCTTTGAAGGATTACATCAAAACTACTTCATGGATTCTCACTAAACCTTCACCACAGATAGATATTAGGCCATGGAAGACTCCACTGAATTTTGGAGGTGATCTGGATCCAGATTGGTGGATGTCATAAATTTCTGATTGCTCTTGTTTAATTCTAATTGTCTCAGAAAGGGGGGTCAAGGGACTTGCCCCCAACATACGATTTATATATATAAGGGGTGTCACGGTACAAGTCACGGTTCGGTTCATATTTGTATTTAGACATCACGGTTCAGTACAAGAGCTTTAATCTGAGCAGCACAGAGCTGCCATCAGACATTTTAGTACTGTGACATGATGTCAATTTAAACTTTTCCATTAAATGTTTCTGAACTGATGTTAGATAATTTCTGTGCTAATTCCTTATTCTATGTTAGTTATCCAAGTGTTTGTCTGCGTTATTTGTCTGGAAGTTTCTGAGCGTTTAAGTTTCACTTCCATCATATGTGCAAGTTTCAGGAACAGGGGGATCTTCCCCTGTTGGGGAGTGCCAGTAACATGAGAAATGTGAGACTAAACTACACCTATTAACACCCACAAGGTATAAAAAAGTGTTGCATGACTCATTTTAGGGGACTTTCACAAGATGGTGTGTGTGTTTGTCACGTGATGTGTGAAGCCAGACTCTTGTCAATATTTTGTCCATTTTTGTTTGTTTTTTTTGCGCAAATGATGGCATCTCATAAAACCTCACTCTGTGCAGAATTGAAATCAACGTACGCAGTGTCTTTATTTGGCAGCTGTGTCGTCCATGAGATTTTTCAGTAATTGCTATAAAACATCAATTTATAAGTTGGTGGTGTTTTCTGTGTAAACTCGAATGTGCACTAATCTCATCCGGGGACAGCAATTCAACACAAATGCGTATCAGTACACTTTCAATTTCAGGTTCATGTTTGGGAAGAAAAAGATAAATTAACTAATTCCATTTATGGTCCCAAAGCTTCTACTGCCTGACTTGCTGTTTCCTCTTTTCGGCTCAGAAACAGACAGCAGACTCAGAGGTGTGGGCTCACCTCCTGCACAGAGCATGAAACTAGAGCAACACAGTCTGTGGAAATGAGACGAAATGTTAGTGACTTATGAAAACAAATAAGAACATATCTATCATACTGTGCAGATTTGTACCATGTATTCTGCGTGCAGTTCTGTGAACCAAACTGTCATGTGCAAATACATGTATATTGTGACACCTCTAGTTGTGTGTGTATATAATATTATATATATATATATATATATATATATATATATATATACACACACGAGTACATCCACGAGTGTAGGCTGAAAAGTTCTAAGGCTCCCCATGAAGGAGTAATGCCTTAGAACTTTTCAGCCTACCCTCGTATATATATATATAAATTGAAAATATCACCTTTCAAATTGCAAACACATACACAGGCTCTCAAAAATATCTAAGCAATGGAGAAAAAAATTCACTCAACAGTTCCAGAAATATTTTTATGTACAAGAATAAACTGTGCAGTTTATGAACTTAAACTTGGTATCACGAACATACTGAGCATAATCTACTGTTGCACTACAAAATGTATATTTTGGAATACAGCTGTAATTCTGGGCTATGGAGGAAGGATCCGACGGGGAGGAGTTTTTTTTTACTTTTACATATGTCACAGAGGTGTTTAACAAGCTGACATATAAATTCTCCTTAAATCAGGAGAAAATATGCAAAAAACAAAAAAAAAAACAAAAAAAAATTTGTAGCATGTTGGAGATGTTGAACATTAAACATTAAACACAAAAATGTAAAAAAGTGATTTGGCACAATATGACCCCTTTACTGCTTTAATCTTATTGGATCCTGGAACATTTCAGTTTTAAATTTGGTTGTTGAACATTAAAATCTGGATGAAAAACATGATTAATCAAGGATTTTCAACAGTTTTAAACCTGCAGGAGCTCTGTGTGGCTATTAAATAACAATTATTAAAGCCTCATCAGTGTTTTGTTTCGCTCCACTTCCGTCTGGCTTCAAGCATGCAGCAAAGTCAAACTATTGAAATGTGTCAGACTTTGACGCACAAAGTGTGTGTCAAGATACTGCATACACATTGACCATGTGGGCGCGCACACGTACACACAGTCAGTCCTTTACCTGATCTGTCTTTGATGTTACAGGTATATATATATAAAAATATAAATCCTGTCGATAAAGGCTTCATTTAAAAATATTTTTTTAAATATATACACACAAATTTCATATAATTTCAGTCAATGGTAACAGTGTTGCTTTCAAATACATTTGGTTGGGAAAAGTGGTCCAGTATTGAGCACAATACAAAACTATTAATAAAAAACAAACAAACTTTTGGGATGCACAGTTATATCTGAGTATAAAAATATTTCTCAAATGAAATGTGAGCTACAATTGGCCAGCAACTGTAGCGAAAAAAAAAAAAAAAAAGCAACACATATTCCTTTACAAAACATTAGTCTTTTCCTTGTTAATGTTTCAGCATTAACATTTTCATTTGGAACAATTTGATGACAGATTTTTCAAATTGTGTTCCAATCCATTTGAATAACTTTCAATACAGCATTTAAATATAATACAATATACTTGTATATGTGACCTTGACGTGTCCAGTAATCTTAATAACTTTCCACTTACGAACAAGACGAAACTTAACCTGTTATCCTGCAAATCTGTTTCTGTACACAGTCCAAAAATCTGCACTAACGATACAACTAAGGCAAATCAGATACGCACCAAATTTTTCAACTTGAATTAATTAGACATTTTCTGATCAGATCTCAACTACACTCTTGGCACTTTCCAGACCTCATCCTCCTCCCAATTTGTGGTTTATCACAAAAAGTACTACATCTCTTTATCATTTCCAAAGGGGGAATAATAATAATAATAATAATAATAATAGAAAACACTCACACATTAAATATCCACATCAAAATGCTAAGATTCAGCTTTACAGGTACAAACTGATGGAAAAAAAAGAATGTTATTTCTGTCTTTTGAGATCAAGCTCTTTGAGGTGTCACGCTGTCTTTGGAGAGTTTCTGCTGTGGGTGACAGCAGGCATGCAGAGGTTGAGGTTTGGTATCGTCCTGTAGACAAAGTGGAAAGTCTGTGCGAGCGGTCGGCTGAGGAGCTCAGCTTTGATTCGCTGAGGGTGTGTGTCTGGGGCGAGCTGCTGGCTGGTGTCCTGACTGAACAGAAACAGTGCGTAATTCTCGGGGTCGGGGATCTTGAATTTGAATGCACACAGTGAGCAGACTTCTTCTGTGGTGGAGTAAGGGTGGACTTGCAGGGTTTTGGCTGTGCAGCCTGTGTCCACTTCAAGCAGGGCCACACGGAGATAATTCTATGGGGGGGGGGGGGAGAAAAAAACAAAACAATCCAGTGGTCAGGTTTGGTACAATGACACAAACAAAAATGTTCACAAATACGAGGTGTATTAGATAAGAATGCGTGTGTTTTTTCACGCGTGTCGGTGACATCATTTCCCTGTGGGCAGGCCTTGAGTGAGATGTGGTCCCGCCCTCTCGGCTGAATTCCTTTGTTTCACACGCTGCTCGAGACGGCGCGCGTTGCTTTATCAAAATTTTTTCTGGACCTGTGAGGAATATCCGAGTGAACACTATTCAAAAAATTTAGCTGGTTTTCGGTGAAAAGTTTAACGGCTGATGAGAGATTATGGGGTGTTTCTGTCGCTGTAAGGACTTCCCACGGAGCGGGACGTCGCGCAGCGCTTCCAGGCGCCGTCGTCGGCCTGTTTCGACCTGAAAACATCCTAATTTAAGGCTTAATTCACCCAGGACGTCGTGAGAGAACAGAGAAGATTCAGAAGAGGACGGCATGAGGACTTTATGTGGACATTCCGCTGTTTAAGGACATTTTGTAATGAAAGACGTGCGCGCAAATTCGCCGAGTCGTTTCCGTGACGACTCGGTGAAACTGTGTGTGCCGCGACAGGAAAAACACCTCCGTGTTGAAAACCATTTGTAAAATTCAGGCGGCTTTTGATGGCTTTCAACAAGTGAGTATCTGAGAAATTGTTTAACAGCTTGGGCATGTTCCAACTTGCCCGTTAAGGTTTCCAACGGAGGTGTTTTTCCTGTCGCGACCCCCCACGGTCGGGTCCGGCCCGACATGCGACTCTGCCTGCACGTTCTTTCATTAAAAAATGTCCGTTAACAATGGAATGTCCGAATAAACTCCTCATGCCGACTTCTTCTGAAAGTTCTCTGTTCTCTGACGACTAACTGGGTCAACAGAGCCTGAAATGTGGAAGTTTTCAACTTGAAATGGCGAGACGCTGCCGCTTCGAAGCGCAGATCGCCGTCAGGTGCCATGGGCCGTCCTTAAAGCAACACTACCAGACCAAAATCTCTCATCAACCATTAAAATTTTTACCGAAAACCAGCTGAATTTATCGAATGGTGTCCACTCAGTTGTGCCTTACAGTTTTTGAAAATTTTTTTATCAAACAAAGCAGCAGTCTCTGAGCCATTCCTAAACAATGAAAAAACGACGAGAGGGTGGGCGACTCCTCACTCAAAGACTGCCCACAGGCGAATGATGTAACCGACAGGCGTGAAAAAACTCTTGCATGCCCACGAGGGTTCAAGCATGTCTGATGTAATCACACGTGATTCAAATCCATATAGTTTTTGAAAAAAATAATAAGGTCGGATACTTTTCTAACAGACCTCGTATACATACACAAGGTACACAAAGAAGCAAACAGGATAGAAACAGCTATGAAACTCTATCATGCAGTTCTAGTGAGTAACAGTAGAGGGCGTCATCTAACAAACACTAGTGAGGTCATTAGTGGACACATTGGAAAGATTCCTCAAGAGTCAAGCGTTTCTCAGGCACTCTCTGATGCCAAGAGTGATGTTTGGATTTGTTTGGAATTTAGACAATTCCAGCCTTGCTTCGATGTCCAATCTCAATGGACCGAGGTTGTCTTCTTCAGGAGGAGTGTGTGCTTTTCCTCGATGAGGTCCTTCTCCCCTGAGTAACATCTGGACCTGGTCTCTGAAAAGTATTGTTTCATGCGTCTCTAATGGATTTGTCCTCTTTGAGTGAAGAACTTCAAAGTCAAGCGTGTGTCCCACATTTTTTGACAATGTAAAAACCCATTGAGACATTCAGAGAATTTGGGCTGTGCAAATCAAACTGAATTGAACTTGGACTCACTGCTTGGTGGACAGGGTGGGTTCAGGTCAGACGTGATACCTGGAAGTCGTCCACAGAGGGTATTGAACGCTGGGCGGTGCGCCGGCGGTGCCACTGATGCAATGTGTTTCTGGCCTCAGAGCTCAGCACCCTGGCTGCCTGCTCCTCCTGGAAGTTCTTGATGAGGGCCATAGCGCCGTAGGCACTGGTCAGGTAGTAACCCCCTGAGATAAAAAGACAGCTTGTATTACGTATGGAGGAGGCAGTTAAAAAAAAAAAAACAAACAAAAAAAAACTGAGTGACCGTGCAAGAAGGAGGAGTGAGAAAAGCCACCAAGACAGTCCTGTAGGACAGGGGTTCAGAACCACATGTGGTTCTTTAACCCTGGCGCCGCAGCAGCTCCCTGACTCTGTGTCTGTGAGGTTTTTTTTATTTCCCTCCCTCTGAGGGGCAGCATCTTTTAAGCTAGCTTTTAAGTTTAAAATCAGAGGTTTTCACACAGAGTGACTGCGACGCAACTATAGCACATTTGCAGGCAACCAGTCACACGGCATATATCTTCACGAAGGCGAGAACTTTGTTTTTTGGATTCAGACCTCCTGCTGTGTGAGGGTGGGTCCATCAGTGCATGGGAAACAACAGATGCATTCAAAATAAACAGGCTGGGTTTTTTTTTTTTTAAGAAATGGCAAGATTATTAAAATCATGGTTGATCCAAACAGACCGCCCTTTACGGTTCGGAGCGCAACTGAGCCGCCTATTACCATATTCGCCCACTACAGCACCAGCCCACCCCATTTTTTTGAAGAAAGTTGGTTAAATGCACACCCAAAATTATATTAAATTCCAAGGAACACATTTAAAGAATGACAAAAGAACAACAACAAAAAAACAAACAAACGGTTAAGTTATTTGTGATTTATTTTGTATTTGTGATGAAATCACAAATTGATATTTTACTAAAATAGGCATTCCAACAAACGTACTATTGGCAATGCTCATTCATTGGCCCACCCCTTCTTCAGACAGAATTTCTCGTGGGGCAAATACAGCAAATGCAAAGTTTATAAAAGTGTGATTTTTGTGTCACGATGACTCCTTTTTTAACACGGTAACTGTGTTCATTTCAATACTGGTGCGGTAAAAAGAGCAGCCCCTGTTCACTGTGGCTGGATTACCCCTTTCAACGCGTTTAGTCCATTTGAACTTCATTCTAAAAAAAAAAGTTGGGGTGGGCACATTTTATTCTAAATATAAGGATTAAATCATCACTTTTACAGACAGTTTCCTGGACACAAGTCAGGTGACATACACAAACATTTCCAAGTAACTGATTATGTCTCAAACTTCATTTACATCAATCACTAAGAAATACAAACAGTATGGAACTCTAATTAATCGATTAATCTATGTCAAGTCTGCAGTCCTTAGGGCCCCTTCACACATAGTACGAATTTGGTTGAACTGCGCATGAATTGCGCATGAAGCAAGAATTGTATGCAAAACATGTAAAATCGTAGCTGCTTCCAACACCTCGCCCACCTGTTGCTACAACTATTTGCGCACACCAGCGGCTGAAAGACAGAGTGTGCGCTGTGAGAGCCCATTGAATCCTCCCACAGCAGGTGTCCGCCAATTTCCAGGTGACACACACGAACATCTAACACTGCTTGCTTGGCACTTAGAAAATGTGTGGCCATTCGCACTATTAGCACAACAACAGTCAGCAGACAATTACTGTCGAGGTGGATGTGAAATTTGTTTAAGTGCTCCCACGAGTGTGGCTTTGCAAACAGACAGTGACACGTTGGTGTGTGTGCTGAACTGACGGGGTGTGTGCGCCCACAGGAGCAGCTGTGGTAATCTGTGGATCTGGATGTCATGGTTTGGGAACACGTACTGTGTTTGGATGGGCATGAACTAACAACTGTCCACTGTGATGCATGTGTGTCTGCTTGCTGTCCTCACATGGACATACATCACTGTTGCAATGGGCTGTTGCAATGGGCTGCAGCCAGCGCGCGCACATTGACAGGCTGCCCCAGGTGGTCTGGACCATCAGATCATACCACGCAGCAGCGATTTGAATGTCACATGACCCACGTAAGCTCTGTTCCACATGACTTGGTGTCTGTCCTGCGGTGCACCTTCCGCAGGACATACGCGTGGGGCGGGCTGGACACACCGCCAGTAGATGTGGACATGAGAAGAGCGCCCTGCTTCTCATTCATTCATTCATCACTTCTCAGTCATTTCATGACTGTACGTCTGTGACCATGGGTCATCTACAGAAGAACAGACGGTTCATACTTGTATTTCCCACTTGATAAGAGGGACTCAATAAAATGCGGTGTTTTTATATGGTGTGTGGTTTTTGTTTTTAAAGGTCCTTCTTGATATCAGGTGTTTTCCTGCACCTTTCACAGGACAGCAATGGTAGCTCAGTGGTAAGGTTTTTGTCTGGTAATCAGAGCTTATGGGTTTGAATCCCGTGAGTGAAATTTTTTTTTTTTTAAATCAGGGTTATTTAACCACAGGGTTCTATATTGCATCCCCTTTTATGTATTATTTATATCAACCTAGTGATATTCACTAATTATACACCTGGTTTTTATTTTATTGTTCTCCACATCAGTGGCGTGATGCGGTGCAACTGCTCACACTGTGTTTGAAAGACACCGTCATGTGCAGAAACCATCACACCGTTATCATGCACGCCTGCCCTTCGGCACAGTGTTACCATGTTTCGCTCATACCAGCTGATTCGCCGTGAGTCACCCTGAGTTGTACTTATTTGTACTATGTGTGAAGGGGCCCTTAAAAATTGAGTGGCTGTGGTGGAAGGAGACTTGTGAGGGAAGCCACCAAGGCTTCCATGACAGCTGTGAAAAAATTATGGGCTTCTGTTGACGCGAGTCCAGAAACTGCAAGGTCAAGTGATGTTTTGTAAGACTTTTTGGAGTCATGTAGTCCCTGGACAGAGCCAACAGCTGGTGATGACAAAATCTTTGCAGGAGAGCAAAAGTCCAGGTCTTTTGTGTTCGAATAACATCCGTCATCAGATAGGCTACTGTATGACCATGTCATTCACATTAACCCGATTAAAACCAGGTGACTTCCAGCACTTAAATAATCCATCTCTTGCTGTCCGTCTTTCCTCCTCATTAAAAGTTAAAATAACTGTTTACCATCTGCCGCTTAAGACCAACATGTGAAAACAGGTGTGTTTGCGGTGTTTTGAGGTGTGTGTAGCCACTTTTATTTCTTGCATCTTGTCGTGAGAAGCGGTAACTTGTGTACCCGGATGAACACCTGAACCCGGCGGAAATAGGATATACCCTCTCCGTGTAGCAGTGACGGATCCAGCAGCTCCATCATGTACTGGATCTCCGTGTCCAGCTGAGGCATGTCGCACTGAGCTACCACATAAGTCAGCATGGGCAGAAAGTCATCAGCGCCGTACATCCTCCCTGAAAGCACACAGATCAAAGAGAGAACAGAGGTCGTCAAACTGACAAGGACTGAACTCTTCAAAAAAACAAAACAAAAAACGTCAACTGTAAGTCGTGGGGGGTGGGTGGCAAAAACCCAGTGTGCTCTGAAAAAAAGACACTGGGTGTGGTGTGGTGCCTTTCCTCCAGGCAGCTCTGCATGCGGTCGTTCTTCTGGGAAGTAATTCAAAAAAGCTGTTGGTACTCAATTTAAAAAAGAAGGGCGGGGGGGGGGGCTTTCTGGACACAGGCCCTTACCCTTAAGCTTAGATTTTTTTGTGCAACTGTGTTTATTACACTAGTAAAGGACCAATTTCAAAGTTGCCAGGTGTTAAAAGCCCCCCATTAAATTTGTACAGAAAACTTAAAAAACTATTTGTTTTGTTTTTAACCACACACACACACACACACACAAACAACACACACACTTTGTCAGAGAAAAAACAATGAATACGATTACGATGCAGGTTTACCGATCAATACAAGTGGATCGGTAATGCAAGAAATTCAGTGTTTTTTTTGGGGGGGGGGGGGAGGGGGGGATATCTCAATGTGTTCTCATCAGATTTCAATCAACTGTCTTTTGTTTGTTTTTTTGTTTGTTTGTTTTTTAATCAGGTGCCATTTGTTGCTGTGGTACCGCCCTCAACTTCTTTCTTTTTCGTTCAGCTGCTCCTGTTAGGGGTCGCCACAGCAGATTAATCGTTTCCATCTCTGTCCTCTGAATCTTCCTCCGTCACACCAACCACCTGCATGTCCTCCCTCACCACATCCATAAACCTCTTCTTTGGCCTCCCGCTTCTCCTCCTGCCTGGTGGCTCCATCCTCAGCATCCTTCTCCCTATATACCCTGGGTCCCTCCTCTGCACATGTCCAAACCATCTCAATCTCACCTCTCTGACTTTGTCTTCAAACCGTCCCACCTCAGCTGTCCCTCTGATATGTTCATTCCTAATCCTGTCCCTTCTCGTCACTCCCAAAGAGAATCTCAACATTTTCAGCCCTGCTCTCCAGAGCATATCTCCACCTTTCCAGGCTAGACGCAACTTGCTCTCTACTGTCAGTACAGATCACAATGTATCTGCAAACATCATAGTCTATGGCGACTCCTGTCTAATCTCATCTGTCAATCTGTCCATCACCATTGCGAACAAGAAAGGACTCAGAGCTGATCCTTGGTGTAATCCCACCTTCACCTTGAATGAGTCTGCCATTCCTAGTGCGCATCATACCGCTGTCACACTATTCTTGTACATTTCCTGCACTACTCTAACATACATCCCTGCCACTCCAGACTTCCTCATACAATACCACAACTCTTCTCTTGGCACCCTGTCATAAGCTTTTTATAAGTCCACAAACACACAATGTAACTCTTTTTGGCCTTCTCTATACTTCTCCAACAGTATTCTCAGAACAAACATTGCATCTGTATTGCACTTTCTCGGCATGAAACCATATTGCTGCTCACAGATCTTCACCTGTTTTCTAAGCCTAGCTTCTACTACTCTTTCCCATAACGTCATGCTGTGGCTGATCAACTTTATGCCTCTGTAGTTACTGCAGCTGTGCACCTCACCCTTGTTCTTAAAAATAGGAACCAGCACACCTCATCTCCACTCCTCAGGCATCCTCTCACTTTCCAAGATTTTATTAAACAATCTGGTTAGAAACTCCACTGCCATCTCTCCTTGACATTTCCATGCCTCCACTGGAATGTCATCTGGACCAACTGCCTTTCTACTCTTCATCCTCTTCATAGCTGCCCTCACTTCTGACTTACTCTCACCACATCATCCAGCTTTTACTCTCTCACTTTCTTCATTCATCAGCTCCTCAAAATATTCCCTCCACCTTCTCAACACAGACTCCCCGCTTGTCAGCACATTACCATGTGCATCGTTTACCACCCTAACCTGCTGCACATCCTTTCCAGCTCTGTCCCTTTGTCTGGCCAATCGATACAAGTCCTTTTCTCCTTCCTTACTATTCAACTTCTTGTACAGCTCACAATATGCCTTTTCCTTCGCTTTTGCCACTTCTCTTTTCGCCTTACGCTGCATTTCCTTGTACTGCTGTCTACTTTCTTCATCTCTGACTATCCCAAACCTTTTCGCAACTACCCACTGAAATTTTGCAAATTATTGGAACTTGTTCCAAAGCAGACAATCAGTCGAAGTCGATGGGGAGTCACTGGCACATTAAGTCATTTCAATTTCATAAGCTAATTTGTTTTTTAAGATGTCCAATTTCAGCCCTCAAAAAACTGTCTCTTTCTGGAGGCCTCTTTGGGGACAGGGGGGATCTGAAGGGCTCATACCACCCAATCCAAATAAATCAGGAGTTGAAGACATGAAAGCCAAATGGTAGCCACATTTTTTCTCCACTACATTCCATTTGAAATTTAGGTTTCATTATTTCTGCATCATCTGTGCTATAAATAAATAAATAAATACATAATGTTCCAGATTTTCTAACATTTAATTGCACTGCATATTTACCTCACCTATGACCACAAGAAGTTCTTCATTCTAGACTTCTTCATGCCATGCACTGTTTGCTTTATAAATAAAGAATGTGCCGAGTGAATTTATTTTGCTTCTTGCTGCATGAAGCAGTAGCACCACACTTGTACTCTGATGCGATTTACATGCCAGGAAATGTGGTACTTAAAAACCATTTAATTCTTCTTATTGTGCGTAAATGTAAGCCCCTTTGGCTGCTCACTTTTTGGCACTCAGGGTCATCACAGCAAAAATCCGAAGTGGATCTGCATGTTGAATAGGCACAAGTTTTACGTTGGACGCCCTTCCTGATGCAACTCTACATTACATGGAGAAATGTGGTGGGGGTGGTGCTTGAACTGTGAACCTTCTGCACTGAAACCAGGTGCACTAACCACTTGGCCACCACCCCCACCAAGCTTTATCTGAAAATGAGAGTGTCTGGGGTAGAATGACTTCCAAAGGCCGAATTAACAGAAAACATTTGGGAATGATTTTCCTGTAACTGAAGCAACCATGGAACATTTTTCCTACCTGAATTATCCTGCATTATGGTGTATAGGAGTTTACACACACGCAGCAGCAGTGACACTTTTTTCTCAGGGGAATACATCTTCCTCATGTTCAGGAACTTCTGGCGGATCCTCTCAATAGCCATGGGGTCAGGCGGAATGGCGCCATCCACTCCGAGTTCCTGGGGCTTCTTGGTCTTAGCCAGAGCCAAGTTTTCTTTGAGCTGCTGCCATGTTCCGCTGCTCACCTGCAGACAGCACAACACTTTAGTTTGCTCTGATGTGGACCACTCTATGGGCCCTATGTCGGCAGGCATGATCCGAAACACAAAGCACAGGAGCTTTTAGGGCGTGTCATCTGTTGTCTGCTTTAAGCCAGAGTGCAGCACGCACACAGCACACTGGAACTGAGAAAACAGAAGTGAATGAGATGTTTTATAGCAAATTAATGTATCAGTGCTAACCTGTTAGAGCCCACCACCAGACAGTGGCCACCCAAGCACCCTGAGGTGAAGCAGTAAAGTGAAGTTTTGCATATTTCCATGAGTGTGTTGTACTTCTCTTTGACTTTTTACAAGCACAGTGTATCTGCATCCTGAACCCTTAAATGTAAATGTAAAAGTGTGTTGAAGTGTTATGTTGTTTCGATAACACAAATGCACTGCACTGGACTTTAGATTACTTTTGCCCTCATGATCATCCACCAGCAACGTGCCGGACCCCAACTGATTTTGAGACGAGCATGGTCATGGGCACACCAGCAAAAGACTGGGCACCCTGTGCATGAAAACCACAACTAAACCCGATGCAAACTACATACAAACTGATGCTCACAATGTGCTGTGCGCTCCTTTGCACCAGGGGAGGATACGGACATATGTGCTCATACACGGGCATTTAAAACAAGTCAGCATTCAGCATTATCTGAACAGTTGCCAGTTATTTTCTGCAAATTCTGCATTTTTCACAAGGAAAGTCTCCACTCACTTGGAAGTCGTGTAAAGCCACCTCAATCACTCGCTTCAGGGGCTTCAGAACGCACTTGTGCATGGCCTTCTCCAGCACATGATCTGGAGGAGAAATCACAGGCAGAGACATGAACCAACAGAATAAATGACAATCAGGTATTTTTCAAGGGAATAAGAGCATCTGTGGATGCAGGAATGCTTCAGTTCTGAACTACACAATGAGTCATATTTTGCAGTGAGTCAGTCACTATTGTGAAACAGAAGATGGCAAAAACAACTAAAGCTGCTCTATTTGCCGCAGAGACTGTAGCAACAATAAAAACACTGCATTTTGGCGTCTCGCTGACACGTACTTTTTCAGCACTCATCAACTCTTACAATTACAGATGCTACCTTGCTGTGAGAAACAACATTTTCCCGTAAAATAAATGCAGTACAGATCGTTAGAGTGTATACCTGTGAACCTAGAATTATATCCTGGCTGTATTTTGGCCTTGATTAGGTTCAGTCTGGAAAGTGAGCATTACTGGGCATCTGGTCTTCATGTAACTGACAGTGGCATCTCGCATCTGTTATTCATAATTCAGCACATTCTTCCTTGAAATGCGCAACGAACAAAACTTAGCATGTTTTCAATGATTTCTGACAAATAAAGAGTGGGGGCTCTTTGTGCGAATTACACTCTTGCTTGTTTAAGGTGTACATTGCACCCTGTAAATACGAGACATACACAGAGTCAGATGTTTGCTGGTCTATGCCAGCATTGTGCCTGATCACACCTCATTTTTGGATTAGTGTGCTCACGAGTTTACAAAAGTATTTGGTATTAAGACAAAATGAGCATTTGCTGTGAAAATCACAATCAGGACATGTGCCATTCATGACATACCTGTAGAATTTGTAACAATGATACACAAGATACAAGTTGTTGGTTTGGTTTGGTTATTTTAGCAATAGCATTTTGAGCACTATACATTTTGCTTTTCCATTCCCCCCGTTGCCACTATGGGATGGGACCATCACTGTCTGGTATGCTGCTGAAACTGCTCAGGAAAGGTGCAGACCTCCAGCATATCCTCCACACAGCAGAGAAGGTGATCGACTGCAATCTGCCATCCCTTCAGGACCTGTACACCTCCAGGGCCCTGAGGCGAGTAAAGAAGATAGTGGGCGAGCCCTCTCACCCAGGTCACAAACTTTTTGCTACCCTCCCTTCTGACAGACGGCTGAGGTCTATCAGGACGAAAACCTCAAGACACAAAAACAGCTTCTTTCTGTCCGCAGTGAGACTTGTAAATAAACCCTGCCTCCTCACCCCCCAACTCCCACAAAGTACAGACTGATCATCCCTGTACTGTTCATCTGCAGGCCCGCATAGCCCCATTCCACTATATCTATTTGACAGTAAACTTTGCCAATTTGGCTCCTATACTTCTTACAGAAGTATTGTCTTTTATTGTTGTTTATGCACCAACGACACCAGATCAAATTCCTTGTATGTGAGAACTTACTTGGCAATAAATTCTATTCTGATGCCAACACATCTTTCTGGTGAGGTTGCAAGTACTCACAGTGTTTGTGACCTCAGAGTGTCACATCCTAACATCACTGGTGCCAACATGGATAACGATGCTGGTAGTACTGATGTTATGTGCCTAAGGCGGCTGTCTGACCTTGTGTTATGCCAGCACCCTTCTATGAAAAGGTGTCTGAAGCTCTGGCCCCAGTTAAACATTTAATACTGGCTGCCAACTCCAATCTAACTTTGCAGAGGCAATGGGATCCATTTTTACTAACATGGTTTTTCAGCCTCTTGACGGGGTGGAAGACAACCGTAAGCCAGCAGGACTTTTTATAAGGTTTGCGGGCACAAAACACATATATATATATATATATATATATACATACACAGGAGGTCTATTAGATAAGAAACCAACACTTTTATTTTTTTTTAACTATATGGATTTGAATGACGTACGATTACACCAATCAAGCTTGAACCCTCGTGCACATGCGTGAGTTTTTTCACGCGTGTCGGTGACGTCATTTCCCTGTGGGCAGGCCTTGAGTGAGATGTGGTCCAGCCCTCTCGGCTGAATTCCTTTGTTTCACACGCTGCTCGAGACGGCGCGCGTTGCTTTATCAAAAATTTTTCTGGACCTGTGAGGAATATCCGAGTGGACACTATTCGAGAAATTAAGATGGTTTTCGGTGAAAAGTTTAATGGCTGATGAGAGATTATGGGGTGTTTCTGTCGGTGTAAGGACTTCCCATGGAGCGGGACGTCGCGCAGCGCTTCCAGGCGCCGTCGTCGGCCTGTTTTGACCTGAAAACATCCTAATTTAAGGCTTAATTCACCCAGGACGTCGTGAGAGAACAGAGAAGATTCAGAAGAGGCCGGCATGAGGACTTTATGCAGACATTCCACTGTTTAAAGACATTTTTTAATGAAAGATGTGCGCGCAAATCTGTGCGCCGCGACAGTAAAAACACCTCCGTGTTGAAAACCATTTGTAAAATTCAGGCAGCTTTTGATGGCTTTCAACAAGTGAATAACTGAGAAATTGTTTAACAGCTTGGGCATGTTCCAACTTGCCCGTTAAGGTTTCCAACGGAGGTGTTTTTCCTGTCGCGACCCCCCACGGTCGGGTCTGGCCCGACATGCGACTCTGCCCACACGTTATTTCACTACAAAATGTTTGTTAACAATGGAATGTCCGAATAAACTCCTCATGCCGACTTCTTCTGAAAGTTCTCTGTTCGCTGACGACTTACTGGGTCAACAGAGCCTGAAATGTGGAAGTTTTCAACTTGAAACGGCGAGACGCTGCCGCCTCGAAGCGCAGATCGCCGTCAGGCACCGTGGGCCGTCCTTACGGCGACACTACCAGACCAAAATCTCTCATCAGCCGTTAAAATTTTTAACGAAAACCAGCTGAATTTATCGAATGGTGTCCACTCAGTTGTGCCTTAGTTTTTAAAAAATTTTGATCAAACAAAGCAGCAGTCTCTGAGCCATTCCTAAACAATGAAAAAAATCGACGAGAGGGTGGGCCACTCCTCACTCAAAGACTGCCCACAGGCGAATGACGTAACCGACAGGCGTGAAAAAACTCTTGCATGCCCACAAGGGTTCAAGCATGTCTGATGTAATCACACGTGATTCAAATCCATATGGTTTTTGAAAAAAATAAGGTCAGATACTTTTCTAATAGACCTCGTGTGTGTATATATATATATATATATATATATATATATATATATATATATATATATATATATATATATATATATATATATACACACACACACTCAACAAAAATATAAACGCAACACTTTTGGTTTTGCTCCCATTTTGTATGAGATGAACTCAAAGATCTAAAACTTTTTCCACATACACAATATCACCATTTCCCTCAAATATTGTTCACAAACCAGTCTAAATCTGTGATAGTGAGCACTTCTCCTTTGCTGAGATAATCCATTCCACCTCACAGGTGTGCCATATCAAGATGCTGATTAGACACCATGATTAGTGCACAGGTGTGCCTTAGACTGTCCACAATAAAAGGCCACTCTGAAAGGTGCAGTTTTGTTTTATTGGGGGGGATACCAGTCAGTATCTGGTGTGACCACCATTTGCCTCATGCAGTGCAACACATCTCCTTCGCATAGAGTTGAAGAGAACACCTCTCCAACGTGCCAAACGCCAGCGAATGTGAGCATTTGCCCACTCAAGTCGGTTACGACGACGAACTGGAGTCAGGTCGAGACCCCGATGAGGACGACGAGCATGCAGATGAGCTTCCCTGAGACAGTTTCTGACAGTTTGTGCAGAAATTCTTTGGTTATGCAAACCGATTGTTTCAGTAGCTGTCCGAGTGGCTGGTCTCAGACGATCTTGGAGGTGAACATGCTGGATGTGGAGGTCCTGGGCTGGTGTGGTTACACGTGGTCTGCGGTTATGAGGCTGGTTGGATGTACTGCCAAATTCTCTGAAACGCCTTTGGAGATGGCTTATGGTAGAGACATGAATATTCAATACACGAGCAACAGCTCTGGTTGACATTCCTGCTGTCAGCATGCCAATTGCACGCTCCCTCAAATCTTGCGACATCTGTGGCATTGTGCTGTGTGATAAAACTGCACCTTTCAGAGTGGCCTTTTATTGTGGGCAGTCTAAAGCACACCTGTGCACTAATCATGGTGTCTAATCAGCATCTTGGTATGGCACACCTGTGAGGTGGGATGGATTATCTCAGCAAAGGAGAAGTGCTCACTATCACAGATTTAGACTGGTTTGTGAACAATATTTGAGGGAAATGGTGATATTGTGTATGTGGAAAAAGTTTTAGATCTTTGAGTTCATCTCATACAAAATGGGAGCAAAACCAAAAGTGTTGCGTTTATATTTTTGTTGAGTGTATATACATACATATATACATATATATACATACATATATATATATATATACATACATATATATATATATATATATATACATACATATATATATACATACACACACACACACAAGGTCTGTTAGAAAAGTATCCGACCTTTTTATTTTTTTCAAAAACCATATGGATTTGAATCACGTGTGATTGCATCAGCCAAGCTTGAACCTTCGTGCGCATGCATGAGTTTTTTCACACCTGTCGGTTGCATCATTCGCCTGTGAGCAGGCTTTGTGTGAGCAGTGGTCCACCCCTCTCGTCGGATTTTTATTGCGAATAAATGTCTGAACGATTTGGAGCTTTGCTGCATCAATTTTTTTCCAGAAACTGTGAGAGACCTCCAGGTGGACACTGTTCGGAAAATTAATATGGCTTTCAGGGATGATTTTATGGGGATTACACAGATTAAGGAGTGATCCAGACGGTTTAAAGACCGCCCACAACTGCTGAGAGCGCGGCATGCTCCCAGCCCCCATCGACAGGCTGACACCCCGCTGGAACAACCAGATCATTTCCAACGTGAAGGCTTTGTTGATCCGGGACCTCGTCTGACTTTCACAAAAAGGCTGAAGATGTGGACATCAGCACTTTTTCGGTACATTTCATCGTTACAGGAGTTTTTTTCATGGAAAGAAAAGCGGAGGGACGCGCCACAGAGCCGTTCATTACGCAGGACAAAACCACCTCGGTGTTGGTCTCACAGGACGGCTTAAAGGTGGATTTCAGATGGATTCCGGTTGCTTTTCAGTCGTGTGATTATCTGATTGTGATTGTGCATGAGCTGGACCTGCCCCAACATGTCCTGGAAGGCTTCATCATGGCGTTGCTTTGCACCATGCAGCTCCACCGCGATGGAATTCCTCCGCACGTCTGTCTCAATGTGCTGAAAAAATGCTGATGTCCACTCTTTTCACAATTCCTGTGCTAGTTAGACAACATACCGGATCAAGACAGCGTCCAGTTTAGAAATTAACGGCACATTCCACTGTTACAGGAGTTTTTGTCATGGAAAGAGAAGCGGCTCCACCGCGACGCATGGCGCAACGCAACGCCGTAATGAAGCCTTCCAGGACATGTTGGGGCAGGTCCAGCTCATGCACAATCACAATCGGATAATCACACGACTGAAAAGCAACCGGAATCCGTCTGAAATCCACCTTTAAGCCGTCCTGTGAGACCAACACCGAGGTGGTTTTGTCCCGCGTAATGAACGACTCTGTGGCGCGTCCCTCCACTTTTCTTTCCATGAAAAAAAACTCCTGTAACGGTGGAATGTACCGAAAAAGTGCTGATGTCCACATCTTCAGCCTTCAGACGAGGTCCCGGATCAACAAAGCTTTCACGTTGGAAATGATCTGGTTGTTCCAGCGAGGTGTCAGCCTGTCGATGGGGGCTGGCAGCACGCCACACTCTCAGCAGTTGTGGGCGGTCTTTAAACCGTCTGGATCACTCCTTAATCTGTATAATCCCCATAAAATCGTCCCTGAAAGCCATATTAATTTTCTGAACGGTGTCCACCTGGAGGTCTCTCACAGTTTCTGGAAAAAAATTGATGCAGCAAAGCTCCAAATCGTTCAGACATTTATTCGCAATAAAAAATAGACGAGAGGGGTGGACCACACCTCACTCAAAGCCTGCTCACAGGCGAATGACGCAACCGACAGGCGTGAAAAAACTCACGCATGCGCACGAAGGTTCAAGCTTGGCTGATGCAATCACACGTGATTCAAATCCATATGGTTTTTGAAAAAATAAAAAGGTCGGATACTTTTCTAACAGACTTCGTATATATATATATATATATATATATATATACACACACATACATACAGTGATGCCGGTGACGCGTTACTCTAATCTGACCACTTTTTTTAGTAACGAGTAATCTAACGCGTTAATCTTTCCAAATCAGTAATCAGATTAAAGTTACTTCTCCATGTCACTGTGCGTTACTATTATTTTTCATTGTGGGTCAATTAAACTTGGTCCGTGGGCAGGAGGTTGGGGTTTGACTGAACGTCCCACTTTAAGCGAGCTGTGAGCTTTTCATCCACGTTTTTTTGCAGCTGCTCGACTCGTCCTCACCTCTTAAAGCGCGGTGATCAGCACACCTGCACTGAGCTTTACAAAGACATTTTTATACTTTTTTCCCTCCTTTATTTAGAATTCTGAGCTGAGCTGCTCCGTATCGTCTCGTTAAAAACAGCTGATCCTCCGCGACGCGTCAACAACTAACACTGTTTTCCACTCAAATGCACCTAAACTCTCTTTCTGAGGACCACATGATGTGAAAACGCAATAAAACTTTCTTACCTGTAAATCTGGTCCTGTTTTCTGCATAAATAAATGTTATCCATTCTTTGTGCTCAAACGCCAAAGCAGGGGCGAATCCAGATGGAATGGGGGCGTGGGGCAAGGATGTGCCCCCCTCCCCCACAACACCCCTAGATTAAAGGTCCAGTTTTGAAGCCGTTTTGTACTACAACTACTAATACTGCTTAAAATAATAATAATTTCGACAAGTAAAATGTTTAGAGAATTAAAATGTTAGAATTTAATAGTTACATTTATAAACAATGTAGGATTGAAATTGCAAGTTTTACTGTTACAGTGCTGTCAACAGTTAAATATGAGGTCAAGAAAGAGGTCTTTATTTTACTTTTTATAAAACAAGTATTTGTTTTCATTGAAGTCAAGAAAGGGTGACTATAAAGTGAGTTTTGGCAAAACAGGCATCATTGTCATGTTGACATGGGTTGTTGTCGGCAGCTGGGGAAAGTAACTAAAAAAGTAACTAGTAATCTAACTTAGTTACTTATACAATTGAGTAATCAGTAAAGTAACTAAGTTACTTTTTCAAGGAGTAATCAGTAATTGGATTACTTTTTCAAAGTAACTGTGGCAACACTGTATGTATGTGTATATATATATATATATATATATATATATATATATATATATATATAAAATCCGAAAATATTTCTCAACTGCAGTGCACTAAAGGAGATGCAGTGACGCCCAGTGAGTTGACACACTGAAAAATAAGTATTTTTTTTCCCAGCCACTTTGTGTGCATTTCAATGGCTACAGAAATACCAACCCAACCTGAAACAGAAAGATCCTTTGATTTATAACACTGACATGACAGATCTTCCTTTTGTTCACATCCTTCGAATGTTTGCTTTCAAGCAGCTACAATTTAGGGCGTGTTGACGGCCTCTCGCCCCTCCTTTTATAAACAGAATCTAATTTTAAACATTATAACCAGGACAGATGCTTTCAAGGTTTGGCCTCTAACCATAATGCCCTCAAACTATTTCACTCCAAACATTAAACATGCAGCGTTTAAACCAGAGCATTTCTTTGGCATGAGAGTAGCAGCCGTAAAACGGGGTTTCCTCTCAGCCGCTCTGTAAACACTGCGACTGGGAGGACTCGGCTACACTTCTCTTTTCCTTTAATACGTTCTGTCGGATTGTAGCGTGACAACGGCCACATCCTGACTCATTTCTCACTTGTTTTTCACATTGGGTTTTCTGGAAAAATTTAATGATGCTCATTTATTAGACGGGTTCACTTTACAAGTGTGCTAAGTAAACCTTTGAGTTAACAATTTTATTTTTTTTCTATAAAAGTTGTAACAGGTTCAAAAACCAAGAGGGAAGGTTTGTATGAGAGGCCGAGTCTGTGGTCTGTTATCACAACTGGAATGGGTCACCTCTCTGAACAAAGCTTTGCTGTTGCTGTTTACAATGAACAAAGGATGTGAGACGGGCACAGAGACGGAGTTACATATTCATGTAAATACTCAAGTCCACAATAATCCGACTCAAATCAACAGACTCTTTGACGGAGCGCCTCGAGTCAGCAAGCTATATTTTAACAATCATCACGCTCTCACCAGGGAAGGATGACTGCAAAACTGTTTTAGATAACTTTGATATTATCCAGAAACCTAAACAATGAAGTATATTTGGCCTTGAACTGAACTTTTGGGCAAGTGGCCACACACAAGAAGGTGATGCGTTAAAGTGCCTTTAATTCATGAAAATGTCTGGTCAATATCACTACTACGACGACAACAAACACGAAGAAAAACACGAAGAGGGAGGAGGAGAAATTACACCACTAGTCATAGCCAGAATGTGTGAATCGGAAAAAGGAAAAAAAAAAAACAAGTTCAGAGTTTTCAAGCTTCCAATCGCCCAAATCCAAATATAAGCTTTTAACAGTGGTATTTTATCCGTGTGGAATTAAGTTTCCTGTCCTGGAGCTAAAATAGAAGAATTTTAAATTCATGTACTTATGGAAAATTATAATCACACTACATTTCACATTTGGGGAGATAAACAGGATAATGTCAACATAATTACGAGGTATCGTTTATGTAGAATTTTCAAACTACAACAGCTTTAAAGTAATATAATTTTCAGTTACTCAAGTGAGTAACTGAAAACTTAGATGACACCAAAGTATTTGAACATGATTCAAACCACAGGTCTGGATCACTCAAACATTTTGAACGTACCTCATAAAAAACCCAAAATACAAGAAGATTGGTGAATGTGCCACTTATAATTGAATATATTGGTATAAGTGGCACTTACATGAAGCCCAATATTTTAATATTTGCAGTCAGATAAGAGTGGCACCTCTGTTCATAACAAGTGAGTAGAAATCATTTTGTACAAGGATTTTAAAACTGAGCTTGGGTGGGTTGTGCATTAAATCTCAAATTGCAATGACACTTTTAGAATCCAGACCCATGTCCACATGACACGTTATGGATATGTGCACAGATAATGTTTGTGAGTAAGACACTTAGAAACAGGTTGAATGTTGCACAGCCGCTGCTTTAGACATCAAACTGTGAGCTCATGTCAATGAGAGGAGGCCTGGAATAACTCAGAGGCACCGCACGCGCATTTCTGTAACTCAACACCAGCACCAAGATAGACAAATACAGAGCGGCTCAGCTAGTATGTCTGATTCCCATGCCAACGGTGGCCACGAACATTTTCGAGGAGTGACGCTAGTCTGAAAAAGTTTTATGGAGCAAAATCAAGAGGGGTGCTTCTGTGTTTCTCAAATCAAATGCAAACACAGAGCTGCACTGTCAAAGATTTAATGAAATCCTCTGACCACATCTGCTCGCCCACACCTGCATGAGCAATGGAATTTTTCAAATAGCAGGGCATGCACTCACACGACCAACAAATGGCTTGTAACTACATCCTAAACGCTTACCGATCTGCTCCTCAGGTATGAGCGACTCCAGGGGAGGGTCCAGCTCAGAGCTTTGGCGCAGGTAAGCCTTCATCTGCGTCATAAACTGCCTGACAGTCTGCAAAAAATCCATCCCTGATGTGTGACAGGTCCGATTCTCCTGAACAAAGGTGACGTATTCCTGGACCAGAGAACCAAAATATGACCGCTTGTCCCTGGACAGTTCGGCGATTCTCTTCACTGCCCGTCTTTCCGGCGTCATAAGTGAGCTGAGCATCCCGCTCACCTTGCGGAAGCGTCCCTTTATCACCCTGGGGATCACAAACGGTTTCCCGCTCAGGCTCACACCAACCTTTCGCCGTCGCAATTTGAAAGGCGGACGGAGGCGCATTTCCAGGTCTGTCTCCAAGCCGACCCCGTAGTCCTCGTCGTCTTCCTCCACATCCCCGTCCTCGTCACTGCTGTCCTCTACGGGTTCTTGTTGATTGAGGTGTTGTGAAGGCTTGGGGCCTTGGCCCAGAGAGAACCCAGGGGAATGTGAGTAGTCAAGGGAGTCAGAAGAAGATGTAGATATGCTCAAGTCACTGAGACACTGGCGTCCCCCCTCAGTCATGGAAGTCTTTCGTTTGAGGCTGGACAGAGTGCCGGCGTCATTCTCCTCTAATAAATCAGCAGGGACAGACAGATGCAACTTGCCAGATGGAAGCCTGGCATGGGACAGAGCCCGAGCGATGGTCTCATCATCCAGAGCAATGTGGCAGCGGTGAGATTCGAGATCAGGTTTTTTAGGCCTCGGAGGTGGAGGGTTGGATGCAGTAGAGGTAGGCGAGTTGGCATTCTTGGGTGGGCTGCTTTGTTTGGCACCCATGGGTGGTCGAGGGGGTGCTGGGCGCTTGCTGGAGGACTGGCGTTGTTTTGCAGCTGTAGCTATGGCCTCTGGCATACTCGTGGGTTTAGTGGTAGCTGCTGGTGGTGGTCCAGGTGGGGGTGGGGCAGGACGCCGGCGTGGCATTGAGCGAGGGGGAGGGGGGCGAGGGGGAGGAGGCCGTGATTTACCGTTCAGTTTGATCTCGTCTCCGTGTTGGTCGCTGCCCTGGTTACTGCCTAATGGCTGCTCAGATGACTGGCCCGCAGTCACAACATTGTTATTGGACTTGACAACATCTGGCGGCAAGTCCTCTTCACAGCGGCGATGGCGTATGGTCTGGAGAAAGAGGGGGTTGACAAAGCACAGAGGCCCGCTGGATGATCTTCTCTCCAGACCAGAGGAAAGTGCAGAAGAGTGGGATCGGAGTGTTGGAGGGGCACTGTCGCTGTGAGCCACAATCTGTCTCTGATGTGCTGAGAACCGTGACCCTTCAATGCCTCGGTTCCTGTTACTTCGGTGTGGGCTGAGGGTACGGCTCAGAGGACGACACGGACGGGGGGAGATGCATCTCTGACTGCACAGGGCAGAATCCCAAAAGCCTGTAAAACACCCAGAGGTAAAACATGAACCAAGCAGCAGTAAACCCGCACACACAGTTCTTTCCAGTGTCTGAAATGAGTATCCACAACATTTATACAGTTACGGACTAAAACCCAATTAAATACCTTAAAAGAGTTTTCTCAAGTTCCTCTCACCAAGAGTTTTACTAGTTCCTCAAGGTTTTCTCATTTCCTCGCCTGTCTTCCTGTGCTTTCTCTCGTCTTACTGGTGGTGAAGAGCGATAAGCTCAGCCCCGCGTCCTCTGGCTCCGACTCTCTGAATGCCGACACACACCCAGAAGAGCAGAGGGAGTTACCCATTCTAATTACAGAGTGGGATGTCCTCAACGCACCACACAGCGCAGGTCCAGTTCTTCCACTCCTTCTTCCTGCTCCGGTTTCCTCTTTCTCATCTACTCTGAGCTGCTTTTCCCTAAAACCTCTGACCGAGTAGTTTCCCCAAACATTTTCCCAGTTAAATCAGTTTTACTGTCATCTTCCAAGATGGTTAGAGTTTATTCTCTGAAGCAGTTGGCTGTTTCCCATGTTTACCACAAAGTGATAACAGTGAGGACATTGTGTGCTAAGGTTTCAATATTTTTTTTGTAATTGTTCCAGTGATTTCCAAGTGCAGTAGCCCCCTGGTGAGATATGAAGGTACTGCAGGTGGGCTATGAGAAGTCCTAAAAATAAATAAAAATGTTTTTGATTTTCATTTTTTGAAATTATGCTTAAAATTACCCATAACATTTGATTATTATTAAAATATGAACACTTAACTACAATATTAACAAGGACACTGGAAGTCAGCTGAGAGAGAGTCCAGGCTTTACAATGGCACCATATTTAATGCTGCGCAGAAATGCAACATTTGTAATTTTTATAGTTTTAGTGCAGTTTACCTCAGCCTGGTAAAAACCTGCTAAATTAATTTTGCTTCAGAAATTTGCTAATTGTCAAACTGGGAATGAGTTTGACAATTAGTGCCAGGCAAATTTTACCTTGCAACAGACAGCAAACTCAAAAACCAAATCGATGTATGTCAAGAGAGCATGACACAGTCAGCTATGTAGAGATAATATAATAACAAAAAAACAGTAATAATAATAAGAAGATTAATTTTGTTCATATAGCACGTTAACACTGAAAAAGTACTTCACAGAACAAAACAAACAATAGACTAGTAAAGCTGCTCCCTTGTTTTCACTCGGGGTAGCCACGGCAGATCCAAGGTAGATCTGCATGTTGATTTGACACAATTATTATGACAATGCATTCACAATGCAACTCCACATTACATGGAGATATGTAACAGGGGTGGGGTTTGAACCAGGAACATTCTGCACCGAAACCAAGCACACTAACCGCTTGTCCACACCCCGAATACAAACAACACACTACCACTAGTTAATGTTAATTATTACTCACTTAATAGCAATAATTAAAATTAAAACATAATAAAAGTATATAAAAACATAAATAAAGCACTAAATAATAAAATGATTCACACCATCAAGAATAATACAAACAGTTCATCTACTCTGTCATCCAATTTGTCTGTTTGTGCATCAGACAGACTATACACAGAAAAGACACTGTATGTTCCAAAATGAAATTTTGTTCCATTAAAAAAAAAAAAAAGTTTGTTTTGGAGCTACTCTTATACTCCTGGTAATATATATAAACAAGAGCAATCAGAGATTTCCGAAGTCTGCCAATCTGGATCACCTCCAAAACTCACTGGAGTCTTCCATGTCCTAATATCTATCTGTGGTGCAAATTTGGTGAGAATCTGTGAAGTAGTTTTGATGTAATCCTTCAAAGTGTATATAAAGTGAAATCTTGATCCAGATCACCTCCAAAATTTAAAGGATTCTTTCATGGCTTAATATCTATCTGTGGTGAAAATTTCATCAAAATCCGTGCAGTAGTTTTGATGTAATCCTTCAAAGACTACATAAAGTGAAACTTGATCCAGAATCCAGATCCAGATCACCTCCAAAATTTAAAGGATTCTTTCATGGCCTAATATCTATCTGTGGTGAAAATTTCATCAAAATCCGTGCAGTAGTTTTGATGTATTATTTCTGAGCTACAAGCCGTATTCTGCAGTATGTGGTACGTGCCTAAACCCCTCCACCATAAGCGCCCCTACAGTATTTACATTTATATTGCTATCAACACCTTATACAAAATTATTATGATTATTCCCACAAAATAAAAATCCAACTCTTCATTTCCAGCTTCTGAGTCAGAAGGTAGATACTTCCAGAGTCTAAGCTCAAGCCCCAGTTATTTATGCTCAAGTCTAAGTCAAGTCAGGAGTCCTGAAAATCAGGGTTCAAGTCAGGCTGGAGTTAGAGTTCGAGACTTCACTACAAGTCCAAGTCCAGACTAATAAAGGACACAGATACAATTGTCAAAATTGTAATGATATATTCATGATTATCAGTGAAAAAAAAACTCCCTCACAAGCAGCAACTTTATTTCTGTACAGTGGTCCCTTGTTTATCGCGGGAGTTACGTTCTAAAAATAGACCGCAATAAGCGAAATCAACGAAGTAGTCAGCGTTATTTTTTACAGTTGTTATAGACAGCGTTATTTTTTACAGTTATTATAGACGTTTTAAGGCTGTAAAACCCCTCACTACACACTTTATACACTTTTCTCAAACAGGCATTAGCATTTTCTCACTTTTCTCTCGTGTGTAAACACTCTCAAAGTTCAAACCTTAGTAGAAAAATAAGACCAACCTGTTTTCAGGCCCTAACATTTGTTTGAGAAATAAAAATAGAACGTTTTCCTACAAGTAATTATGATGGTTTTTAGAACTAACAAATTTAATTTTAACGATCAACCTACGAGGTTGGACACATAAGAAATTATTAATAGTGACTGACCAGTATTTCACAGTTCCTCTGATCGTGCCTCTTCGTCCTGGCGCCGCGCCGATGTCACGCCTTTTTCCACTGAGTCACACCTCGCTGCAGGTGTCTTTTTCCGAGTAAAGAACACAGTTATGGGTAGTTGTTGGCGCTCTTTTTTCTTCTGGGCAAGAAGATTCTTATAAACAGACACGCAGAACACAATCCGCGTACTCTCCCTTCGCGGTGCCGCGACCGGCCTGCTTGATGAGGACGCAGAACACAATGCGCTGTAAAAAAAAAAAAAAAACATGCAAAATTGGACTAAAAAAATCTGCGAAACTGCGAGGCCACAAAAGGTGAACTGCGTTATAGCGAGGGACTACTGTAGATGAATATTTACATGTACCTTAATGGAAAGTCAAACAGAACTTGACTCTATGAGGATCCTCTGTAAAACTTGCTCAGAGTCCATAACCGCACACCACTGACGCCGCTTTTTGTCTTGAAATAGAAGCTCTGGTGGAGATTGGGAGTTTCACTGCACAACTGTGCGAGTCAGCCAAGTCAGGCTTGCAGCAAAAGTCTCTCAACATCTTGCGCAAAGGACAAACTATGCACACACAAACACCCACTTCCATTCACAGGAACGGAGGCCTTCTATTGTTTGACAGACGTGATGACGCAGTTTGAGGAAATAATGCGTGCGCTGGCGAGTGTGTTATACGTATGCCACGCAGGCTTGCGAGCCTCATGTATTTTTATAGAGATGTGAATGTACTTCAAAGGTTCGTGTGCATGTCTAAACGGCTCACTGTAGCCTTCCACTCTTGCCACTCCCTTCAGTTCTACATAAGCACCGAGCAATGTCAGAGGTTTCTGCTGTTTGAAGCTGACTCACTGTTTTGCAGCAGCTCAGTTGTAAAAAACGTGACAAAGATGAAGTGACTAAATGTGCTGTGGTCACACAAATGAAAGGCCAGCGAGAAAGAAAATAACTCACGCACATTTGATGCTAAATGAAACTGTATATAAACTTCACAGGGCTGAAGAGGATGTTGTACAGTAGTGTTCAGAATAATAGTAGTGCTATGTGACTAAAAAGATTAATCCAGGTTTTGAGTATATTTCTTATTGTTACACGGGAAACAAGGTATCAGTAGATTCAGTAGATTCTCACAAATCCAACAGGACCAAGCATTCGTGATATGCACACTCTTAAGGCTATGAAATTGGGCTATTAGTAAAAAAAAAAAAGTAGAAAAGGGGGTGTTCACAATAATAGTAGTGTGGCATTCAGTCAGTGAGTTCGTCAATTTTGTGGAACAAACAGGAGTGAATCAGGTGTCCCCTATTTAAGGATGAAGCCAGCACCTGTTGAACATGCTTTTCTCTTTGAAAGCCTGAGGAAAATGGGACATTCAAGACATTGTTCAGAAGAACAGCATAGTTTGATTAAAAAGTTGATTGGAGAGGGGAAAACGTATACGCAGGTGCAAAAAATTATAGGCTGTTCATCTACAATGATCTCCAATGCTTTAAAATGGACAAAAAAACAGAGACGCATGGAAGAAAACGGAGAACAACCATTAAAATGGATAGAAGAATAACCAGAATGGCAAAGGCTCACCCATTGATCAGCTCCAGGATGATCAAAAACAGTCTGGAGTTACCTGTAAGTGCTGTGACAGTTAGAAGACGCCTGTGTGAAGCTAATTTATGTGCAAGAATCCCCCACAAAGTCCCTCTGTTAAATAAAAGACGTGCAGAAGAGGTTACAATTTGCCAAAGAACACATCAACTGGCCTAAAGAGAAATGGTGGAATATTTTGTGGACTAATGAGAGTAAAATTGTTCTTTTTGGGTTCAAGGGTCACAGACAGTTTGTGAGACGACTCCAAAACTCTGAATTCAAGCCACAGTTCGCAGTGAAGACAGTGAAGCATGGTGGTGCAAGCATCATGATATGGGCATGTTTCTCCTACTATGGTGCTGGGCCTATATATCGCATACCAGGTATCATGGATCAGTTTGGATATGTCAAAGTACTTGAAGAGGTCATGTTGCCTTATGCTGAAGAGGACATGCCCTTGAAATGGGTGTTTCAATAAGACAATAACCCCAAGCACACTAGTAAATGAGCAAAATCTTGGTTCCAAACCAACAATATTAATGCCTCACAGATGTGAAGAAATCATGAAAAACTGTGGTTATACAACTAAATACTAGTTTAGTGATTCACAGGATTGCTAAAAAAGCAGTTTGAACATAACAGTTTTGAGTTTGTAGCATCAACAGCAGATGCTACTATTATTGTGAACACCCCCTTTTCTACTTTTTTTACTAATAGCCCAATTTCACAGCCTTAACAGTGTGCATATCATGAATGCTCGGTCTTGTTGGATTTGTGAGAATCTACTGAATCTACTGGTACCTTGTTTCCCATGTAACAATAAGAAATATACTCAAAACCTGGATTAATCTTTTTAGCAACATAGCACTACTATTATTCTGAACACTACTGTACTTAAGGACAAGGCAGTGAATATGAAAACAATTTTCAAAGTCACACCACACATTTGTATATTGACTGTCTATAGATTAGGCAATGAACAGTTTGAAAATTGTTACTCTGTATTCATGAACAGGGACATTTGAGAGTGGTGTTTGCACCTGACTGGATCAAGTCTGGTGGGAAATAAACCAATAGTAGAAGATAAATTACATACACTTGTAAATACGGTCAATAGTATTTTCCTGGACAGTGTGGGAAAAGATGAAATAAGAAATATTGTAAAAAACTGTGTAAGCAAAAGATCAACTGACCATGAAGATTTAGACATGATGACTGTAAAAAGTATAATAGAAACTGTTATTGAACCATTTACTTACATTTGTCATCTGTCTCTGTCAACAGGAATTTTTCCAGACGAAATGAAAATTGCCAAGGTAGTCCCATTATATAAAAATGGAGACAAACATAATTTTTCTAATTACAGGCCAGTATCATTGCTTCCACAGTTTTCTAAAATTATGGAAAAAGTTTTTGTGACAAGGTTGGATAAATTCATTGAGAAACATCATATTTTAAATAATGTTCAGTATGGATTCAGAACAAAACATTCGACAGCTATGGCAATTATGGAATTAATAGAGAAAATATCAACAACAACAGAAAATAAGGATTATTTTGTAAGTATTTTTATCGACCTGAAAAAGGCTTTTGATGTTATCAACCACTCATTGCTTTACAAGTTACAACAATATGGAATAAGAGGTATTGCACATCAGTGAGTAAAAAGCTACTTAGAAAACAGAAAACAGTTTGTTCAGATAAATAATACCAAATCAGAATTGTGTAACATTATTTATTGAGTACCACAAGGATCGGTACTTGGACCTAAACTGTTTATTTTGTATATTAATGATTTTGTGAATGTATCTAATGTGCTTGGCAGCATTTTATTTGCTGATGATACAACGCTGTTTTACTCTGGATCAGATATACAGGAAGTAGCACAAGTGATAAATATAGAGTTGAAAAAAGTTAAATATTGGTTTGATATAAACAGATCGTCACTAAATATTAATAAGACAAATTTCATATTGTTTAATGACAGAGTGAAAAAAAATAATGTGTCATTACAAATAGAAGGAATGGATATACAAAGGGTAAAAGAAATGAAATTTTTAGGAGTCATGACTGATGAAGATCTTACATGGAAGTCACACATAAATTACATAAAAGGGAAAATAGCAAAAGCCATTGCTGTTTTGCATAAAGAAAATATTAATTAAATAGTTATGGTTTATTAACATTGTACAATTCATTGATTGTTCCATATTTAACTTATTGTGCATAAATCTGGGGATCAACATATATAACTTATACACAACCTTTATTTATTCTGCAGAAAAGAGCTTTAAAAATGATTAGCAACAGTGGTTTTAGAGATCCATCTAATCCATTGTTTATTAAGTAGAGGGTACTTAAATTTCATGATTTAGTCGATTTGAAAATATTACAAACAATGCACCAAACTAATAAAAATACTTTACCAATAAACATTCAAAATATGTTTGAAAAAAGAGTAAGTAGTTATAAATTGAAAGGAAAAGAAGTCTTTAAAAAAACCAAGATACAGAACCAAAGTAAAGGAACGGAGTATTGCAGTAAATGGTGTAAAATTATGGAACAATCTCAACAAAGAAATCAAAGAATTAAGGTTGCTTAAGTTATTTAAAAAACGTATTAAACTAGATGTATTAGGTATGAAACTATGAAATAAGTCAGTGGGCTGTGAGAAAGCCAAAAAATGTAATCTGTTAATAATGTTTAAAATGTTTTAAGTTTAAAATGTAACCTGTCAGAGATGTAAACTACTAAATAATGGTCATAATTATGAACTAAGTCAGTGGTATGTGACAAGTCAAAGAAATGTAATCTGTTAAATAATGTCGAATAATGACGCTGGGTATTGAAAGATTGTATTGTAAAAAGGGGCAGAAAACATAACACTTGTTCTTCTCTCTGCTCCTTTTCATTCAGGTGATTTGTGATGCTTTATTTCTGCTTTTCTGTTTTTTTTCTTTTAAATGAATGAAATAAATATTAAAGAAAGAAAGAAAGAAAGATATTGAGAAGATTAGGGGCGACAGAGATGAAGGAGGACAACATGTTGCAGGAAGGGGGCCCTCATGTGCTTCACCTCAGGGAGCTTTGGTGGATGACGCTACTCCTGTAAACACTCAATTTCCTCGCCTGAAGACACTCTCACTTCTGAATCCATATTTAAAAAACAAACCTTTTTCCTCAACTTTATTCAATGTGCTATTTGTTAAACCATTAGCACTGTCCTTTTGAAAGTCATTTTGTTAGATATGCAAATTCAAATCATCATTTGGCTACCTGCTCCAAGCTGAGCGACCTCCTCCAGTTCTTTTTGAGTCTTGGCAGATGCAATGGCTTCTGGGAGTTTGAGTACAAAAGGAAGAACATCCCTGAGTGAAGAGACACCAGCCAATAAATATGACAGAACATGGCAAAAATGAATGAAACTCTGATCACATCCTGACAGCTATGAAACTGTTCAATGTGCATTGATTCATTTTTCAGAAAAGTCCTGCCACAGGTTTTACGTCAATTCGAATATTAGCCACTAATACAATATAATCTGTTTAGTTTGAGGTTTGTCTCTTGTATTGAAATTACACTGTGCCATCCTGGGTATTAATGTTGTTCACTTTTATTTCTTGGGTTTGTTGTTTCAAGTCAGTGCTGCCTGAACAGACACATGAAAACAAGAAGTAAGAGCTTGGGCACTGAGAGCAGATTGTTTACTCTGAAAACAGCCTGTTATGTGTGAATGTGCAACTTTTGATTCATGCTGCCATCACACAAAACGTCAGTTTGGGTGAAAAGAGAGAGCGACAAAGAGGAATATTTGCAATTTACCTACTAATACAGTAGAACGCCACCAGACGAAAGACATCAGCAAAACCTATCCCAGATCCTTCAAGAGAAAAGGCTGCAAAAAACAAAGCAGACAGAATTCAGTTCAATTAAAACACAGAAATCAGATGCATTTGGCTTCAGTGAATTAAAATTTGGCCCTTTTATGTCAGTTTAATAAATTATATGGCTTGAAAATGACTTGCACAGTTTTGCTTGATACAGTTTTTTATAAACATTGCTCACATGGGCGTTTCAAACATTTTTACACATTGTGATTCCAACTGCAGTTGACCCACATCAAAAGGCTAAACCAGGCCAAAGGCAGGCCTCTCCCTCTCATGCATGCAGTCATGTCAGCTGGGAAAATCCACAGCTGGTACAGTGCATCCCGAAAGTATTCACAGCGCATTCCACATTTTACTATGTTACAGCCTTATTCCAAAATAGATGAAAGTAATTTTTTCCCCTTAAGATTTTACACACAATACCCCATAATGACAATGTTAAAAAAGTTTGAGATTTTTGCATATTTATTAATAATAATAATACTAATAATAATAATAAAAAACAAGAAACCACATGTACATAAGTATTCACAGTCTTTGGCATGAAGCTCAAAATTGAGCTCTGTTTCACTGATCATCCTTGAGATGATTCTACAGCTTAATTAGAGTCCACCTGCGGTAAATTCAGTTGATTGGACATGATTTGGAATGACACACACCTGTCTACATGTAAGGTTTCAGCTGACAGTGCATGTCAGAGCACAAACAAAGCATGAAGTCAAAGGAATTGTCTGTAGACCTCTGAGACAGGATTGTCTCAAAGCACAAATCTGCGGAAGGGTGCAGAAACACTTCTGCTGCTTTGAAGGTTCTAATGAGCACAGTGGCCTCCAGGGGCGGTCCTGGAGGTGGGCCGACCGGGGGAAGTAAAAAAAAAAAAAAGGGTAAAAAAAAACAAAAAAAAACCTGTCCCAAAACAAAACAAAACAAAACAAAAAAAAAAACCAAACAAAAAAAAAATAAATAAAATAACACCGGGGGGGGGTCCTGACAGGGGAGTTCGTGGTTACGTTACGGCAGAGCGGCCCCCCATCTCACCTCTCGCGTTAGGTGAGCAACGCTGCACAGTGCACAGTTTGTGCAGGGGGAGGGGGGAATCATTCAATGTTTGGACGAGGAGGTGGTCGAAACGGAGTAAGACATAATCATGGATAGGAAACGATCAAAGCCATCAGGTGCCCAATTTAGAAAGAAAAAGAAAGAAGAAAAGGAGAAACGAGCAAAGGAAAAAGGTATGTATTGATTTACGTATTCCCGGACCTTCACAGTGCTTTAAACAGTGTGGACGCTGAGCGTCCAGAGTTTAATAGCGAAGCAAAGACTGCAGCGAAACGAGACGAGTCATTGGATAAATGCTGGGCTTTGTCCCGTCCATCGGACGCTCAGCTTCTGCATGATGATTGGATGATCTGTCTGAGGCTGAATCCCTTTTTGATTGACAGCGAAATGAGCGAATCAGCGATCTTTTGGTGTAAACATCCGTGGGAGCATTTTTTTTAAAATTTTCATTCTGTTCTGAGTTGAACCGGAGACTTTCCTAATCCTCTTAGCGGCATTTTCTTTCTTAAAAACGACTAGCGACAAATCGAGCTTCTATTTCTGGTGTGTTTTTTTGTAGCTGCTTGTGTTTGTAGACCAACTTCTATCACTCTTTCTGACTTCTATCGCAGTTTCTGTTCCTACCGAGCAGCGGGTGCTGCTGAGCTCCTCCACCGTCACAAAGCACTCACAGGCGGACACATTTCACACTAGCCTCGCGCCAGTCCCAGCTAGCGAGTTAGCTAGGTAGCAAGCTGCACATAATGGCAGACAATTTGAATGTTGTGGACTGGATTTTGGCGAAGCCATTTGATAGTCTTCCTTACGAAGAAGCCATGGCTGCTGTCATGGCTTCAGCTCTCAATGGTTTGCAGGCCAAAGTTAAAGCAGTAGCCCCCAGTGCAATGTTTGTGCATTGCTATGCACACAGACTGAACCTGGTTCTGTCTCAGGGGGCTAAATGCTTATCTGAGTGCAGAATATTTTTTGCATCGCTCTCTGGGTTTGCCACATTTTTCTCAAAATCCACAAAGAGGATGTCTTTTCTTGAGTCTGCAGGCTGCTCAAGGTTGCCCAGAAATGCTCCTACTCAATGGAATTTCACATCACGGATAGTGAGCACTGTGGCAAACAATTATGATGCCCTCCTGCAAACTTTTGTATATAGACTGTTTTCCTCTTACTTCTTTTGCACTTCTTGTTATTTATGACAAATTATTGTGGTTTGCCATTTTTGCCTTTAAAGAGTGTTAACTTCTTCACTTGTTGCTTCCTGTTACTTATGATACACAATAGTGTTTATTTCTTCTTATGTGTACAGTAATGGGTATAGAATTTACCTCTGTCGTTAGTTCATTTATTTATGATACATGATTGCGCTTTACCATTTTTGCCACTTTAATGTATAGGTTTTTTTTTTTTGTACATTTGTTGTCACTTCATGGTATTCTGTAATATACAGATTGTTTAACTTCTTTTGTTGTTTATATGGTGCGACTTTAATGGAGGTTTAAGTCTTGTTCATTATGGTGAATGGTACTCTATGATAATGCAACGTGCACTCTGTTGGTAAAACTGAATGACGTGCAATATTTTGACCATCGGGTGGTGCTGTAGTGCAGTTGTGCTTTCTTAAATACCTGTACTGCACATAGTTGTAATGTGAAGTCACTGAGTCTTTTGTTTTTTTTTATGTTCAAAAACTTTATTGAAGTAATTATTGTTTATCTTTGTGTTTGTTATTGCAGTAGACATTAAAACCGGAAATTTGTTCTTGAAAATAGCTGTTGTGAGTTAATTTGTGGGATTGTTGGTGTTCTGGACGAAGTTAGTGTTTTCATGGGTGGTGGGGCGGAGGTGGTGGCCACGTTAGTGTGCGCGGGGGGAGTGGGGGGGGGTGTGCACGCAGGGGGTTTCGCCCGGGGAGTAAATCACTCTCCATCATTCGTAAATGGAAGAAGTTCAGATCCACCAAGACTCTTCCTAGAGCTGGCCGCCCTTCTAAACTGAGTTATCAGGGGAGAAGGACCTTAGTCTGGGAGGTGACCAAGAACCCGATGGTCACTCAGTCAGAGCTCCAGCATTCCTCTGTGGAAAGAGAAGAACATCCCAGAAGGACAACCATCTCTGCAGCAATCCACCAAACAGGCCTGTATGGTAGAGTGGCCAGACGGAAGCCACTCCTTAATAAAAGGCACATGGCAGCCCACCTGGAGTTTGCCAAAAGGCACCTGAAGGACTCTCAGACCATGAGAAACAAAATTCTCTGGTCTGATGAGACAAAGATTGAACTCTTCGGCGTGAATGCCAGGCATCATGTTTGGAGGAAACCAGGCACCATCCCTACAGTGAAGCATGGTGGTGGCAGCATCATGCATCATGCTTGTGGGGATGTTTTTCAGTGGCAGGAACTGGGAGACTAGTCAGGATTGAGGGAAAGATGAATGCAGCAATGTATAGAGACATCCTGGATGAAAACCTGCTCGAGAGCGCTCTTGACCTCAGACTGGGGTGACGGTTCATCTTTTAGCAGGACATTGACACTAAACATAGGGCCAGTATATCAAAGGAGTGGCTTCAGGACAACTCTGTGTCTCTGGAGAGATCTGAAAACGGCTGTGCACCGACGCTCTCCATCTAACCTGATGGAGCTTGAGAGGTGCTGCAAAGAGGAATGGACAAAACTGCCCAAAGATAGGTGCACCAAGCTTGTGGCATCATATTAAAGAAGACTTGAGGCTGTAATTGCTGCAAAAGGTGCATCAACAACATACTGAGCAAAGGGTGTGAATACTTATGTACACATGATTCCTTAGGTTTTTTTGTTTGTTTGTTTGCTTTTTAATAAATTTGCAAAAAAAAAAAAAAAAAAAAACTTTTTTCATGTTGTCATTATGGGGGGTTGTGAGTAGAATTTTGAGGGAAAAAAATTAATTTACTCCCTTTTGGAATAAGGCAGTAACATAACAAAATGTGGAAAAAGAGAATTCTTTCCGGATGTAGTGTGTATTATCACACTCCGTTAACAATTCCCAGCACGAAATCCATTCAAGGACTGATACCTTACAGGTTTTCAAAAGATTAATGAAAACCTTTGTTTTACTAGAACAAAATGACAGTTGCTTAACATGCCAATAACAATACTGCATACAAGGCACGAGTTCAATTCCCGGGTACAGCTTTCACATTACAGTGAATTATAACATGCACACTTTCACAATGTGACCCTTGATGCCATTCAATTATTAACTCAGGAGAACAGAGTTTTATTCAGGGCAACCTAGAGGACGCTTGGGCCCAAGAATGCTCCAAGTGTCCTTCCCTGTGTGATCCAAAGGTTACAGCCAAAGTAAAAGGCACTGATTAACTGATAGGACCTGGAACGAGTCAAATAACCTGCTGTGGTGAGCCTAAACCATAGGGATGAGAAGAAAAAGACAAAGAAAACGGCAAGTCATATGGTATTAAAATAAGCGTAAGACAGTAAGTCCCTTCGGCTGCTTCCTTGTTTTGTACTCGGGGTCGCCACAGCAAATCCAAGGTGGATCTGCATGTTGAATTGGCACAAATTTTACGCCGGATGCCCTTCCTGACGCAACTCCACATTACATGGAGAAATGTGGTAGGGGTGGGATTCGAACCGGGAACCTTCCGCACTGAAACCAAGTGCATTAACCACTTGGCCACCACCCCTTTAAAATATGCGTAAGATTAAAAAAAAAAAAAATTGTCTCTTACATTTTGACATGAATTTTACATAAACAGATGGATGGTTGATCACGTAAAGTCCACCTTCCTACACTGGTCGATGATGAGAAGTAGAGTGCATTTATCAATTTATTTCATTTGCAAAATACAGTGTAAAAAGAAATATTAAAAAAAGAACACGATACACAAAATAGATCCAAATCCCAACCACCAAAATTTAGTGAGAGCATTCCAAATGTTTTGAGGAGATTAACTACAAACCTTTTAACCAATCCCCCTAAAGCCCAGACAAACAGTCGCTTGTGAAAATATATTCTTGGTGAAGATAATGAAAACATAACCTGAAATAAGTTCATACAATCCACGTCTTTGACATTTGGACCCTATTAGTTACTTGGCATTTGAACTAGTTGTTTTGTTTTAAACCACACACACACACACCCCTTTGTGGTCCAAATAAACATACTTCCCGTCTGTGGTCATTTCTAAATGCATGTGTGGGTTTATCTTTGAATTCAACTGAGTGACTGCAGGGGTGGCAGTGCCTAAACAAGACGCAATCAGAAGGTCAACACACAAACTGAAACTTCTCTTTGGGTTAAATTATTTAGGGCTTAAACTAATGATGACTTTCATCATCGGTACATTAGTCAATTAGTTGTTTGGCCCATAAAATATATATATATATATAAAAAAGGAAAAAAATGTCAATTAATGTTATCCAGAGCCCAAGATGATGCCTTCAACTGTCTTGTTTAGTCCACATCATGAAGATATTCAGTTTACAAAGCAGCAGTTAAAATAAGCCAGAAATATTCACATTTCAGAAGCTGAATTCAAGTTTAATTGATTGTCAATTAATCCATTAATTATTGCAGCTCTAAAACCATAACAGCTTCACTTGGACAGGTATGAAGCAGAACAGGTTTTAAGACTTTGGTGTAAAGCCAAGACACGTTAGACATGAGTCATGTTCAAGAGCAAACAAAGCCTTTCAATGTTTTTCTTTCCAAAGTGGACAAGCAGCATGAGTTCCTTCCTAAATCCATTCAGCACAGAGGTTCTGAATGTCCTGTGCTGTGCTCACAGGTCGTTCAGTATGATCCAAAAGCTATTACAGTTTTTCTCAATTGCTAAAACATTAAACCCTAATGTCTGAACCAAATGCTCAGTTGCCTGAACCCCCTGACTGAATCAGTCACTCTTTTGGCAAAACCATAAACACCTGTTTAGACACAACTTGCCAACACATTTTCATTGTGATGCACATGTGTTGCATAATGGTGAGCACAGGTGGCAAAAGTCAAACACAGTTAAAGCACTGGTGTCACCGGTTGAACACAACAACTCAAAATTGTTGACACTTGTGGCCAATGATGTGAGGGAATAGATACAAGGCAGTTCAGACAGCACTGGTTTGTGAGGCACGACAATGGATAGAATTCTGAGAGGTCATCAAAGACAAAGAACAGTAATATCTGATGACATCAGAGCTACTGTGATTGACCATCTTCTTGTCCATATGACAATATGACATGAGCATGAGGGACGCCGGACAAAGGGTCCAACCAAACAGCAGATTCACTGTGTCCACCAGAATCCAATGATTTAGAGAACAGGTATTCTAACCTATTCTGACATTATAGTCTGTAAATGTTGACAGGAATGACTATACTGTATTATATACTGTACCACAGTATACTGTAAGTAAATACATGTTTCAGCACATCACTGTGCCAATGTACTGTAGTATTATAATGGGGGGTTAGTCTAACTGTTTGTAGGCCTAGTATTCCATGTATATTTTTGTACTATATTTTTAAGTAGGCTTACTATATACAAGTGCTAAATGCACATGATGTGTTAGTTTTTGTACTGTACAAGTGCTATATGTAAATGCACAGGATTTCTGTCATTTGTACTTTTTTTGCTATGTACAAGTGCTACATGCACAGGGTTTTTTGTTTTTGTAACATGCATTTAGCCTACAGTGTTGCCAAAGTAACTTTGAAAAGTTATTTCATTAGTTACTTTATACAGTTCTATTTTACAGTTACTTTATACAGTTACTTCATTAGCAGCTGCGGACAACTTGTCGGCAGCTGCTGAATGTAATTAATAAAGTAACTCATAATCTAACTTGGTTATTTTAAGATTTAGCAATCAGAAAAGTAACTATTAGTTACTTTGCTGATTGTTAAATCTTAAGAGTAACCAAGTTAGATTACTAGTTACCTTATTAGTTGCAAGTTTTCAGCAGCTTCTAATAAAGTAATTGCATAAAGCTGCTAATGAAGTAACTGCATAAAGTAACTGTATAAAGCAACTAAAAAAGTAACTTTTCAACATTACTTTGACGACACTGACAGTGAACAATAAACATTTATTTCTACAGCTTCATGTCCTGAACATTGTATTTTCTCTTTTTCTATGTAGTGTTTAGAGACTGCTCAGGAGTGTTTTTAATTTTGATTGGCTTGGAGCACGATTTGACAGCATAGTTCAGTTTTGAGCACAAACTGAACTGTTTTCAGGTGAAAGTTTGGTTTTGCAAGAAGAGTCTGAGGTTTTGTGTTCAGTTTATAGAAAAAGAGAGCAGCTTTTGAGAAATGTGCCTTAGCAATTGAGAAAACTGTAACTACTGCAACTTGCTGTCTGCACTTCCATACCAAAAAGTGGCATGTCAGAGGCAGAGTGGGAGATGCCAGGAGGAGGGCCCACATTTTGGCTATGTGGCCAAATTGTCTTTGCCAGCGTTCCCTCACAATACAGCCAAGAATCCTCACACACAATCTTTTCTGCGGTACAAAAAACATACTCAGAAGAGACCTCACACCAAAGACATCCAGTCATCACCTCATGCCATGAGTTAACATCCAAGTTCCAGAACCATACAGTAAGACAGGAAGCACCAGGACCCAAAACACTTGGACCTTCATTCTCCCTTAAACACATCTGTCCAGTGACCTCATGAGTCCACAAGCTCTTCCCAGGCGTCTCTCAAATGCTGAGGACCAAGAGACATGAATGTCATTGCAGAGACAAGAGAATTCCTCTACAGGCACTTCTGATGACCGAGTCTAGGAAGTCCTGGATCTTAGTTTTGAACAAGGACAATCACCAACCCCCAAACAGGTGCCTGCAATCAAAGTATCCACTGACACCACGAAAATTCCCATATAATATATATAAAAATGGGTAGGAAAGATTATTTCATGAGTTTGAAACCTGAATGCTCATATTTCAACATCTCATCAGTAAAACGGAAGACTGTTTCATATCTGTATATATGCAATACACTACTTTTTTATAATTGGATCAAACATAGAGAATAATGTATTTGATTACACTGGTCAACACGATTTTTCTTGCATGGAGTTTTTCCCAACAGATTTTGGCTAATTTGGGGCTGAATCCAAACCTGGTGTTAGTTTTTGCCAATCATATCAAGTTTTTGAGAAATGATCAAGCATTGAAGCAAAAGCTGCAGTCTGGCACACCTCTTCCACACCATAAATGCCATTACAGCTCTTTGTTCACATTTCGCGAACCTGGTTTAAAACTATGTTTTTGAAGCTACTTTTGTGCGTGATTAGTGGCGTCAAACTCGTGAATCAATGACCAACTTCTGCATAATCCGTCAATATGGAACATGCAAATTGCAAAATAACTTGATGTGATAGAGGAAATCTGAGCTCAGATTCGGATTCAGCACCACAAAATCAGTCAGTTATAAGTCAGTTCTCAAAGTCCATGCGAGAAATGCATTTATTTATTTATTTATTTTGTTGACCGGCGTTATCAGAACCAATTTTGAGAGAATCAGTTTGGATTATTCTTCACTAAAAGAAGTGCGACACTCACTGTACTGGCTCTCTCTGACTGTGAAGTGGCTGATGGGAGTTCCGGTCTGATCCTCCCTCATACGCACAGAGAGAACTTTTCTCTGCAGAGTGGCCGACTTTCTGACCAGGAAAACCTGCACATTAAAAAATAAACAAATAAATGCATATCATGCCAGTGAATGAAAGCGTTTGTGTTCCCATTTGTGTGGCAGGACTGTCATGTCATCTCTACTGACCCCTGGTGGCTGTTTGAGGAGAATGCACTTGGCCTCCTCTTCACTGACTGCCAGCAGCAGCCACACAGGGTGAGTCTGAGTCAGCCTGTCCAAGACGCTCATCCTCCTCCTTAAGGAATCATATCCAGAATCCCTTTCACCCCCTGCCCCGCCACACAGAGGAGACTGCAGATAGATGCCACTCACTTCACTCTCCAGCCTGTCAGAGAGAGAAGAAAAATGAAACACTTTCTCCACCTACTGGCCAAAACAACAACGGAAACAAAGAGAAACACTGAAGCAACTGTTTGTTTATTTGAGTGCTCAGCCATTTTCCTTAAAGTTTTTACATATATCCTTTAATGTTCCATTCATCCATCATCTCGTTCCACTTATCCTGACTGGAGGGTTCGTGGGCTCAGAGTGGCCGTGCTATCAACCTATTTCTATCCCCTCACATAGCACCACATGATAATCTTATAAGATGGTCAAAAAACACATAAAACTATAAGAGCCATTAAAAATATATATCTTACTCCTGTAGGTCCATGGGATCCTTGTGTGCTGTTGGAGACGTCGGTACCATCTCCTTCTTCAACTCCCCTATCTCCACCGCAAACGTGTCGATTAGCTGAAAGTAGACAGAAAGCCCAGCTATGACTGAGGGGGGAACTCAGAAAGGAGGAGGAACAGCTGTAAATTAGACTGATAGCATCGCGCAAACATTGTGGTAAATCAGAGAACACAAATGTGAGACTAAACGGAGGCAGTTTCCTGGTCAAATCGACAGGAAAGGGCAGGGATGGTTAGTCATTTTTCCTGTGTATGCACCTCATTTCCTCCAGACAGGAAATAAACTACACCCCCACGGAGTCCCACAAACACCGACAGTACTTTGTGTGGAAAATATACCGACTGTAGTCACACACAAAACTCCTCAGCTCACGAGCCCCAACTACAAGCACAGTTTCCTCGAGCGGCGTGCATGTAGGTGTAAAAATCTGGAGAACAGAGGAAGTGGTTTATCACTTGACTCCAGTGTCACATAGGATTACTGACTTTACAGTGGAGTGCAGTTTAAACAGACGTCCAGGTTGTTGCACAGTTTGTTCAAAGGAATGTCTGTTCAGGAGGAAACACGTGACTGTGTGCCAGAGGAAGGTTCCATTTGAATGGCTGGAACTGGTTTTATATCCTTTTGAGAAGTTGACAAGGTCATCTTCTCAGTGTGTCTTTGTAGAATGCATGTAGTGTTTTTAATGTATGTTCTTTCACCTGCGTTATATGGACACATTTTGTGGACAAAATAAGTCAGTAACACACATTTAATACTTATACCATAGGTACCCATTAAGGCGTAGATTAATCAATTAGCTTCTAAGGTTGCTTGATGAATATAACTGCATATTAATTGAGAACGCTTTATGATAGAGCAGGTAGCTCAGTGGATATCGTCTATGTTGTCCCAGTCCACCAGGCTGTAAATGGGTACTAGCCTTGACTGGAGAAGTAACCCAAACCAGCCTGGCATCCCATCCAGAATTGTAGACTTTCTGCTACATGGCTACATGCTACAGAGTCCAGAGACATGCACTGGCACCACCGGCTCTCAGAGCCTATATAGGACTTACAGTACTTCATTTATGATAGAGACTTTATATTCAAACCAATAGTAAAAAATGTTACTACAACTTAAATGTTTGAAACCAATCTTAGGTTTGCAAGAGTATCACTTGTACTATGCTAGTGGGTTTGAAGAAGACAGGTCTGTTGTGTTCTCTGAAGAAATTCTTCCAGTGACTACAGCCATACATGAGTTGGGGCTTTGGTATACCCCCCCCCCCCCCCTTCTCTGATGGAATTAAGTGCAGTCTTGAGAAGGGCCACTTGAGATATCCACAGGTCTTCAGATAATTGGGTTAGTAAAGGTGGCAATGACTAAAACAAGCTCCCATCATGACTAACAAGAAGAAACCACGATCACATTTTAAGTTTGTGTGAGGAATCAACCTCACTCCTACCTTCCAACAGTCAAAATTGAACAGTGTCACTTTATTAGGCGCTCTTTTCCATTTACTAAAGTGGTCCCTGAGCTGACAAACTGAGGGTACAACAACCCTTCAGCTTTTACACTTTTTTTTATAACATTACATTACCATAAAATATGTCTTGGACTTCATTTACATCAATCTTTAATAAGTACAAACACTATGGTAGTACATGGTAGATGTGTCTAGAGTAGGTGTAGGCAGTTCTCAAAAACTGAGTGACCATGCAAAAGGAGACAAGTGAGGAAAGCCACCAAGACACCCACGACACCTCTGAAGGAGTTACCAGCTACTCTGACTCTGATGGGAGAAACTGTGCATCATGCAACTTTTGTCTGTTGCATCACCTCTTTAACATTCGGTATTTTCGAGACCCCCCCCCCCCATACATCATATCCGAGCAGATGTTGCACCAACACTGTCCGATAAACAATGCAAACAACATGGCTTCTTGAACCTGGCTTTCATTTCATCTTGCTGCGTTTGTGGTAGAACACACCCTAAACAAGCTCAGAAAGTTTAGGCAACTATGGAAAAATGTGACTAATCAGCACCTGGAAAGTCGGTGTCATATTAAAAGCCACGTCCCGATACTGATAAAACCTTCCATAAAATAGAAATTACTAATGAAAATAATTACTTAATTTCATTTCTGCACCTGAATTATTGCTGGCTTGAATATTAACATTTCCACCAGTAGGGGGCATCCTTTTTCAAGCTTTCACCACATCCTCTACAGACCAGACCACAGCCACCAAAAGCCCCTGTAATCACCCCCCCCCCCCCCAAGCAGGACCAAGTGGAGCCAGCTCAGTTTAAGCTGCAGACTCCCTGCTGCATTCTATCAGGTCAAAGGTCGATTACACAACATGATTTAACAAGTTAGCTCCTCACAAAATACTGAGTCACCCTGGACCTGAATAAACACAGGGATTTGAGTTTTTGCAACTGACTGAACCTTAGGAATAGCCTGTACTTATAATACATAACAGCTTTTAAAATTCTTTTTAATCAATTATTTATTTTTAGGTACAGAGCAGCACAGAAAATTAACTTTAAATACTGATGCTCGCAGTGCTGGATTGTGGCTTCATTTGTAAAGACATATTCTCGATTAAAATTTGCTTTAAGTCAAAGTCAAAGTGTCTTTATTTGTCTTCCTAAGGAGAAATTTGCCTTGGACAGAAGGGTCTGCTACACAACAACATATCCCATACATACCACCCATACATCAAAAACAACATCATATAGATAAAAGTTTAAATATCAATACACAATTAATAAAAAGTATTATTAAAATCTTAGTGCAAATTCCGCAATACATAACCTTATACTATTTAGTGTCTCACTCGGACACCAAGACACACTGTGACCAAGCAAAGCTGAGACTTTGACAGCTCGAGGGTGCGAACTCTCAGTGTAGCTTCAGTGTGGGGAAGACCGAGGTTCAAGGTTCAAGGTTACCATGGTGACAGACGCAGCGAGTGTCTGACAACTCACATTAACACAGTTTAGTTACGCACTTCTATTAGCAGTCCGAACTGGAGGCGTTCCAGGTAGTAAGAAGAGAGTTTTGAATGACAAGTGGCATTTTGGCCGTCCTACTTATGGGGCGTTCCATCTGTTGTAATTTCCCAGTCTGCCACCTCGAAGTCAGAATTCAAACCTGTCACAATCCAACATGGTTGCTCACAGGAGCTCCCAGGTGTAGTTGTAATGGCTTTGTTTGGGGGGGTTGCACTTTGCATTTTTTGTTACCATATAATAAAACGTGCACACACACTACTATCCTACTGCTGTCTATGGAAACATTGCTGCAATAATTTCTTTATGGATGAAATAATGTCATGTTTTGGGCTGGGGTGGTGACCAGGCGACCAAGTGGTTAGTGCACTTGGATTCAGGACAGAAGGTTCTTGGTTCAAAACCCACCCCTTCCACATTTCTCCACGTAAAGTGGAGTTGCGTCTGGAAGGACATCCGGTGTAAGAGTATATCTTCCCCCCTGGACGATATCCTAGGATATCTTCCACTGGTGTGCCAACTTAACATGTAGATCCACCTTGGACCTGCTGTGGCAACCTCGGGTGAAAAAAAACAAAACAAGGGAGCAGCCAAAGGGACGCGTTGTTTATCAACTAGTTAATACTGGTTAATACTGTCAAACCTTATAGCTGATGCTAACAACGACTGTCTATGCTGTCTTGATACAAAGCAAGCAGTAAATTAAAACGCTCATGTAACTTCTGCGCCACCTGTTCATAAAGACTCTTTGGTGGATCGAATATTTCTTGTAGCACTCTATACTCAAAATTCTTGGAGGCCTCCAGCTTATTTTCCAACCTGTGAGGCTGTGTGGAAAATGTAATGCATTCACCTCTGGTATGATGTCATTCCCACTTATGACTTCCAAGGTACATGGAACACACCATTATAATGGAGGTGTATGGCTCCGCTTTGATGTGAGCGTCACAACGGGATCCGAAATATAGCCATTTGCAGAAAACACAGCGGAGTGTTCCCCACAGTAAGACACCAAACTAACATAAACCGAAATCAAGGGTTATGAATTAAGCAACGTCAAATTGAGTCACCTTTGAGCAGTCTTGGGTCAACACTGACTTCGTCCATTCTTTGCCAAATATGAACAGATGGTATATACACCTACACACAGGATCTGATGGTTGCATCTTCAACCTTGTGAGGCTCAACGCCAAGACCACGATGAGGACCATCACAATCAGTTTTTACATACGCCACACATGAAGGGAAACTCCCAGTTTTTAGAAATACCTTAGCGGGATTCTTGGGATTATGTTAGGATAAGGTTAGGTGACAAACAGTGATGTTCTCATAAGGGCAATGGTGGCAAGACCACATTCGCAGGATGGATGTGTACCCAAACCCGTCAATGTAGTAAAGAAAAAATGTTGCCCGTACCTACAGTCCAATGACATATGCAAATGCGACATGCAACATCGACACCAAGCCATGAGAGGTCCTTGCAGATGACAGAACCTTCTGGAAACAGCAAGTGTTAAAGACCGAAACGCAGTGAGACCACTATTCTGAATACAAGTAAAAAAATACACAGAGGAATAACATGGAGAAGAGAGTGGAGGTTAGTGGGTGCAAAGTGCTCTGGATAATGGTTGTGTCCTCCTGGATGTGCTTCACAAACTGATTATGAACCTCCTCTGCTTTATTAATCCAAGCTTGTTTCTGCTTTATGTTAATTCCCCTTTGACCAACGTACAGATGTGACCTTATCCACAAACCGAAGCAGGGAATTGCAGCTGTGAGTGGAAAGCGTGTACAGAGGTAAGTGATTCTCTGTACGGCCGGCTGTTAAAGCCATAGACGTGTCAGTGGGAAACTATGTGTTTGGTTTGACGCACACACAGAGAGCACTTTCACAGGGCAGTGAGGATGGAAAACTCATGAAGTAAATTAAAAGTTAAGAAAATTAAAAGCAAGACAACAGTCGGTGTTTGTTTCTTCATTACACACCCGTGAATAAGTCTGGGTTTTTCCTACGGAAAAGGTTTTAAAGTACTGATTTCTTCAACATACTGAATCTGAGAAAAAGACTAAATACACTGAGCACCTGCAACCTACAGTTCTAACCTACAGTTTTAACATACTTGTTCTGATTCTTTTGTTTCTTGTGTCCAGCTTTGTTAACTCCATAAATCCATCCAAACATTCTGCCACATCAAACTTCTGCACTCCCTTCGCTGCCCATGTCTCAACCCCGTATTTCATTGCTGGTCTTAGCACAGTCTTATAAACCTGAACCGTTCTTCTATTCAACCTGCACTTCTACACACACACACACACACACACACACACACAGTCTAGCTATTGAAATTTATTCACGCTTTTCAACGCCTCGAGCCCTTGAAGTTAACGTCTTAATATTAATCTTTTCTAAGCATTGTGTCTTCAACACTGCAGCTTCCAAGAAGATGACATCTAACACAACATGGAAAAGTATGTGTTGCTTAAATGGGGATGTTTGTGTGACAGAGATAAAAGCAAAGAAAGAAGAAAAGGAAACAACAAAAAGTGCAGAGGAAGAAGAGAGAGACATGAAGAAAAAGTGAGAGAGGGATATTTTTACAGAGTTTAATTACGATGTGTTTGTTATGCTGCCAACTGCTGCAGCTGACCGTCATCATTTCTCACACTCTTACAAAATATGACGAAGTGAGCAGCAAAACTGTGAACGTTGTGTTTTTTCATCAAACAATACTTTAATACATTTCCTGAAAATACAGGGAAGCGCTGGATCACAACTAATAATGTGAGACCTGATGATAGTGTATAAATCAACACATTTTTTCTGATAGAAGAAGATGAAAAAGTCAAATATGAGCCACAATGATGAGTGATTTGTAGCTGAAAATGCACCTGATTGTTTTCTGTATATGGAGCCAGACCTCAACGGCCACTGAAAGCAAGAACCAAATACTGCTTCTAAACCAAGAAACAAGGAGAAGGCAAGAACATCACCTTCTTGCACAGCAGGTAGCTCAGTGGGATAAGGAGTTGAGCTACCAGCATGTAGAACATGGTTCAACTGCCGGGCACGCTACCTCTGTGTCCTCAGACAAAGACACTTCATCTGCATTGTTCCAGTGCCCCAGCCCAGCTGTGAATGAGTATCAGCCTCAGGTGGGGAAGCAACCGGCATTGAGCTGGAGCCCAACCAGGGGTTGTCGTAGACTCATCTGCTTCACTCTGTGTAATCCGGGGATAAGCACCAGCACTGGGAACTACATGCATCAGATTTACCTTTACATCAACTAATTTCTGCAAGTTACTGAGGACATAATCGAGGAAAAAAGCATCCAAATGTGATGGATATGTTCTGTTAATTAGTCACGGACGTGTTTTGGGTAAAACATATGTAGCAAATATGGTTACAGACATATTGTTACAGAATCAAAAGCTGCAGTCTTCCAAAAATTTCCTGGCCAAATTCACAACCCCTCTGGAAAGATTTAATCAACAGTCCAAATGGACCACAGACCCTTGTTAAAATGGTGCCAGGACATATCAACACCCAAGTACTCTGTAATCAATTTATAGCATCTCACATCTCCAGAAGGGGCCCCCAAAGCATTCTTGTTCATGTCTTATTGCAAAAACAGATCACCTCATTCAGCCCAATAACAAAAGATGAAAGGTCCTAAAAATGTAGAAATGTAACTACAGCGCTACCTGGAGGAAGTATAGACTCTTCAATACGCGAATGAATATACTTTCTTTTAACAAAAGAGAGAAATGGTAATTTCTTTTCCTGTTGTTATAGTCAGTCAAAGACAACATTTATATTCTAATTTAGTCTGTTACACGTTTCTTTCATGTGACGTTATGAATATTTCTTTTATAATTCTTGGTGCATGTTTAAATGTTATTTGTTGAATGATTAATGAACTGTCATAGTGAAAACAGTGTTTCTGATTATCACTTCCCTTGTCTAGGATGGGTTTAGAAAATTCAGTCGGCTTATATCTGGCTTGCCAAAGAATAAAGAAGGCAGAAGACGTTATTACATATTCTTGAAGAATAAAAAAAAGCTTTTTCCACATGTTGTCTTTGTTTTTTTTTTGGGTTTTTTTACACACGTGTGTCATTAAAGGTTTGCTTGGGAGCTAACTGGCTGTGCGGATCTCTCCTTCATTTTTTTGTGCTATTCCTTTTTTGATCCTGCACACCAATATGGACTGTGATGTGCGTGTCATTTCATTATTTTATTTTTTTTAACCAAAAAATTACACTGAACAAGGATTTAGATGTTTCGTTACCCATCTGAGAATCTGTATTTACCACCTCCGAGTTGACCTACATATTTTTGCTGTGACAGATGTGACGTCATGCAAGCAAATGTGTCGAAGCGATGCTCTGTTTACCAATACGGCAGACACGGACAGTGACGGCATAGTGAGCAATTATAGTGAAGATTTAAGTGACATATCGATTGTTTTTGAAGAAGATGAGGAAGTTTCTGATGAACGAAGCGACGGTGAAAATAATGAGGGGCTCCAGCCGTATATGTTCGAGCTATACGCGACAGAAGATGAGGATGAAGCGCAGCTGTCGGGATGACAACAACAACAACGCTGTCGAGGAGGATATAAGCTGCTTACAAAACACAGAGACCTTTTCTTATAAATGATCATTTATTCCTGGGTAATAGACAGTTCCACCTGCATTTTGATCAATTTGGACCTGGACTGCGGTGTGTTTGTATGTGTACAAAAACATTATTTCAGCAGCACAGCATGCTTAAATTCAGGAGTTTGTTATAAAATCACTGAAAATAAAGTTTAGAAACATTCTGTATATATTTAATCATTTATAAGTCAGTTTCTTGTGATTGCTAATTCTTCACATTTTATTCAAAGCAAATGATTGCTAATCTTTATCTGAAAAGCTGTAGACCCACATGGGATGGGGGACAAAGATTTCTAAATAAAAGAAAATTTTACTTCTATATCTGTTGTCAAATTTTGGATTGAGCACGGCAAAGCCTGCTGGCATGACCTGTACATACCACCTATCCACTTATAATGTCCACCTCCACAGCCTAAATGTTTGCTGCATGTGCACAAAGGTTTGCTGCGTGTGCACACACATGCAGCGAAGTGCCAGTAAAATACAGCATCAAACGCTGTCCAATGGCTGACAGCTTAGCACACCTGCGCACACACAGTGGCTTATTCAGCTGTTATGAAAACACACACACAACGATCATTTCCTCATGTCAGCACTTGTGCGCATACACACAAATGTGAGGTCAGTGAAACTGGCAAAAAGAGGACGAGCGAAGGAGTGATTGAATGGGAGTGGGTGACTGATGCCGGCTTGAACACATATGGCGTGAGTCCGGTCCATACGCTGGTTGTTCTTTGATGTCCAGTACAGGTTCTGTGCAAAGGGAGAACAGAGAGCCTCCCACTCTGGTCCCATGTTTACCATCCAGACATTTGGACATCGGGCAGTCTTCAGTGCCTTTTATGGCCATCTGACAGCAGTCTGTGTTGTCTACATACACTTTGGATGCAATCTGACAGGTGTGGACGAGTGTTCTGACACGGCTGACCACGCCTCTTTTCAGAATCAGAATAATCTTTATTGTCATTGTAATTTACATTGCAACGAGATTTGAGTGCAACTCCAAAAGGTGCTTTTCCTAGGTGCGAGTAATTGTTAGCCAAATAAAAGATAATGAAATTTAACAAAATAAATTATTTAAATATATGTACAACTAAAATAAAATGTGGGCAAAAGTAATATGTAAAACAAGAATTATGTACAACTGTGGCATGATACCGCATGGAAAAATATTGCACATGGGTACAGATATTGCACAAGAATTTTGAAACGTGTAAACAAATGTGGTTTGTTGTTTTCCTCCCGACTGCATCTGGATTATGATTACTTTCTGCACATTCTGGCTATGTGTGACCGGGGCTTCAGGCACATTTGTTTGTACCTGTACATATGTAAATAAATTTGTAAATATTATGCCACTTGTTTGTCTTGTGTCCAGTTGAAGACAGACGTTTTGGATATGTTTAATCATATCCAGAACTTGTGACTTTCAGATCAAAAACTCATTAATATTGATCACAACATGATTATGTTCCTGTGGCATACAGGTGGTGCCCCTTTTAAATTTCATATTTAATTAAATTTTGTTTTAACTTATATCTGCTACACATAAATAAACCAAGTTTATAGATCTGTACCAATGCATTCGAGCACACCTGTAGAGATTAGCCACCAAAGCTCCCTGAGGTGAAGCAGTAAGGTTATGTTTTGTATTTGTGTTTACTGTTCTTGAATTTAATGGTTGCCCCCACCCCAAGTTTAGTCTTGTTTGAACAAGCAGAGTGTTCGCATGTTGTAAACCTGAATATGTGATGCGCCTCAGAATAGTGCAACGTTCAAATAATTTAAATGTACTGTGATCGACTTCAGGTTTTTTCTTGTCTGTGGCACAATCGCTTTCTGCCTGCACACCACATAAATGTCCCATCACTGCTCCTGGCATCATAGTTTATTGTTATACTAGCATGCTCATGGGTACACAGATGACAACAATTATAGTTTGTACTTACATGACATGAACGCTGCTTTGCACCAGGTGGGCGACAGGACCATACATGTTTCATGGAAAATGAAGTGATGCATTTCAAACTGACCTCTAAACAGCCAGTGAGCCTTCTGCACAGATGATCAGATGTTACCTTGAAGAAGCTGCCGCTCCTGTCTGTGAGGCCGCTCTGAGGAGTCTCTCGCGAGGCGCCAGAATCCATGTTGCCGTCAATGTCTATCCCTGGGTACTGTCTCAGTGTGTGCTCGTCTGGGACAGCATCTGTGAAGGTCTGAGCTCTGTGTGTCACACACACACACACACACACACACACACACACACACACACACACACACACACACACACACACACACACACACACACACACACTTTGTTCAAACCACACAGTCTTGCAGCTGTGGTGCAACCAGAGGAAATTCCTGTTTTGGCCACAGTCAGGATCACGGAGGTGCTGCTCTGCTGAAATACTTTCATCGTCTCTGTTCTTTCTTCTCATCCTGTTTTTTCACTTCTCCTTCACCCTTCATTTACTTTCCTCCTTCCTCCTAATCCCACCTTAATCTCAGATAATTGCATTAATGCTTTTTGGTTTAAATCATTCTTTTTATTATTATTATCGTTGTTGTTATTTGACTGGAACTAATGTCGTCTCATTACCTGTTTCTCTTTTTGGCTTGTCTGCATTTTCGTCTCCATGTCCTGCTCATTTTTCATCTTGGACCGTCTCTGTTCCAGCTGCCCTCCTGTTCCTCCAAACAGGGTTTACTGCGACACTATTTAACAACAACTGCTGGGATTTGACTGTTTTTTTCTCCATGTTAGTTGAAACTTTGTGTCCAAACTTCACAGCCTCCATATTTGTGTGATTTACGTCTTCGTCCTCATGCTCCTCTTTAATTCTTTTCACTCCTCTGCTCCAGCGCCAGGTTGAAACCATTAGACCGGCCCTTCCCTTTCTGGCAGAGGTTTGCTGTCCTTCTGAACAGTGGAGATGCTCCCTCCTCCATCAGTTTGATCGCATGCAGAAAGGAAGAAGTCACCTCCCCCACCACTGTCCCCCAACCCCACCCCAGCAGCCAGGAAGGGGGCAAAGAATAAAACAAACCAAAAAACAACAAAAAAAAAAAACAAAAAAAAAACCTGGTAAATACAGCTGGAGTCAAAACAGCATTGTTGACGCCACTTGGTGGCACAAATGTTGAAAATGGTCCCATGTCAAAGGTGACGTATTAAAAAAAAAGTCTTTAAACGAGATTCAAAGCTTTAGTTGATTAGATAGAATTTTATTAATCCCTTGTGAGAGGACGGAGATGCAGTGACATCTTGTATTGATAAAACTGTAGTCAGCTGCAGATAGAGAGCAAAATCGTAAAGTGTCCCTGCCACGCCATGACGTTAGTACATATTCTTGAAGAATAAAAAAAGCTTTTTCCACATGTTGTCTTTGTTTTTTTTTTAACCATAAAATTACACTGAACAAGGATTTCGACGTTTCGTTACCCATCTGAGAATTTGTATTTACCGCCTCCGAGCTGACCTACATTTTTTTTGCTGTGACAGATGTGACGTCATGCGAGTAAATGTGTCGAAGCGATGCTCTGTTTACCAATACGGCAGACACAGACAGTGAAGGCATAGTGAGCATTTATAGTGACGATTTAAGTGACATATCGATTGTTTTTGAAGAAGATGAGGAAGTTTCTGATGAACAAAGCGACAGTGAAATAATGTGGGGCTCCAGCCGTATACGTTCGAGCCATACGCGACAGAAGACGAGGATGAAGCGCAGCTGTCAGGGGATGACAACAACAACAACGCTGTCGGGGAGGATATAAGCTGCTTACAAAACACAGAATGGTTTGTTCAACCACCACCTTTTCTTATAAATGATCATTTATTCCTGGGTAATAGACAGTTCCACCTGCATTTTGATCAATTTGAGCCTGGACTGCGGTGTGTTTGTATGTGTACGAAAAAATTATTTCAGCAGCACAGCGTGCTTAAATTCAGGAGTTTGTTATAAAATCACTGAAAATAAAGATTAGGAACATTCTGTATATATTTAATCATTTATAAGTCAGTTTCTTGTGATTGCTAATTCTTCACATTTTATTCAAAGCAAATGATTGCTAATCTTTATCTGAAAAGCTGTAGACCCACATGGGATGGGGGGAAAAGATTTCTAAATAAAAGAAAATTTTACTTCTATATCTGTTGTCAAATTTTATCAAGCATAATATTGTAGAAAAAGTTTATGCTAAATGGAGACTTTCCTGTTTAAAATACACATACAGAAGATCATCTATAATCAAATTGTATCACATCTAATCTACTTTGAATGAACATAAGTCTGAACAAAGAACAAGCTGTTCAGTTTACATGCATATGTACATATGGAAAACACAAAAATGTCAATGTTCTGTTTTTTTTTTTCAGGTGCTCATGTGAACACAGTCACAGGCAATGTGAGCATTTCAGTGCTTATGTAAATTTCCTACTTAAAACCCAAAATTCAGTAATAATAATAATAATAAAAAAAAATCATAAATGTCAGAAATGCATGTTTTTGTTTTATTTTTTGACAGCAACTTCTCTTGAGAAGCGCAACTTAGTACAGCTGTGAATTACACAATTTTCATAGAATAAGCAAGAGTAACATCACTCAACATCAAAGTTAAAATGCTGAAAGTGACCACAATTAGTAATTTTGTAGGTAAAAAAAACAAACAAAAAACACTAGACTCAGATCCTCAGGAGTAAAAATAGAAACATCAGTAAACCTCCAAAATGCCCACCATGGTCAGCGTTTAACAGAGCCTTATAGAGAACTGGATTGTTTCTGCTGCGCTGCAGAAACACGCTGCACTTCTGATGCCATAAAGCTGCATTTTTGTAAAAAAAAATTCAATCCAGCTACAAATCTCGACATATGGACTATAATTCTGTCTCTTACAGGTTTGTTTTGTATCGACAAGGCTTTTTGTGTCCGATTCAGTTTTTAAAGCTACAGCACACGTGGTTCTGACATAAAACCACAAACTGAGATGATGTCACTGAAGTGGAGGAAAAGATGATTTATCTACGTATCTGACAACTTGTAAAAACACTCTGGCCACTTCCTGTCTGTCTCAAAGTTTTTAGCGAGATGCTTTTAGGTCCACAAACTGAAGAAAGAGGAAGAAACAGACAAAGGCTGAGAGCACGAGGGAAAAAAATTAGAAAATAAAGTTTAAGCTGTTCTCCCAGAGGAAAAGGATCACAGATGACTGTGTATTTCTCCGCTGTTTGTTTTGTTAAAATAAAACATGACTAAGCAACTCTAAAATAACATTCATACATCTATAAACAGAGAATTTCTTTTAACAAAACAGCGAGCATGCTAGGAAAGAAGGAAATGAAGTAAGACCAAACAGCTGAGGCAGCTTTATTTGTCTGATTTTGTTCACAATAACTCAAAGAACACAGATGTCCGTAACATTTTTGTGGAGAACCAGTCCTTGGATCAGGGAAGAGCTTACATTTTGATGCAGATCCTGATCAGTTTATTTGTTATTTTAGCCGGTGTAGCAGACCAAACGGTCCGCCCCTAAAAATCGGTCCGCCTTTTGTATCTGCACATGCGTCATTTCAGACGACAGCAACACGTCTGAGAGGCCGTCTCTTCACCCAAAGCAATCAAATGGATAAATGGGATTATTAACCATTAGATGATAAAATAAAACCTCTTAAATCATTCTAAAGTCAGTTTTAAGCAGAAATTGGGGCGTTTTAAGCAGAAACGAGGCGAAACTCAGTGACGCTTTGACATGTCCGACACGCAGTGAACGCATCAGCTAGCATCTCATTTAGCCGCTGCGCTCTGATCGCTTCCACTGCCTTTTATGATGAATTAATGCTGAATTTATGTGGAAATAATTGTTGCACAAAAGCTTCAGATATCTGTCACCTGAGAGAGATGATGACTGCAGTTTGAAGCAGAAATGAGGTGATAATCCGTGAATAATCATGGGGACCAATTTTTAGGGGGACCATTCGGTCAGCGACACCAGTATCAAAAATTTTATTTTATGGAATAAACAATGCCGAAAAATATTTTGGCTGTTAGAAACTGTGTCATTACATAGTGAGCCGAGTGGGGGCGCTCTGACAGCACTGATCACTCACTGGTCAACACGATTTTTCTTGCTTCGAATTTTTCAACAGATTTTGGGTAATTTGGGGAAGCTGAATCCAAATCTGGTGTTAGTTTTTGCCAATCACATCATGTTTTTGAGATATGAAAACATATTTCTTGTATCAAGCATTGAAGTAAAAGCTGCAGTCTCGCACACCTCTTCTGCATAATAAACGATATTACGGCTCTTGTTCACATTTTGTGAACCTGGTTTAAAAACTATGCTTTTGAACCTGTTTTTCTTTTTTTCATGATTAGTGGCATCAAAGTCGTGAGTGAATGAGCAACTTCTGCATAATCCATCAATATGGAACATGCAGATTACAAAATATATGATAGAGGAAATCTGAGCTCGGATTCGGAACCACAAAATAACCCCAGATCAGTTCTCCAAGTCCATGCAAGAACAAAAAATTGTTGACCAGAATACTGTCAAGCATAGCTGGGACCTCCACCACCCCTTGGTCACATGAGCTAGATGACACAGCGGCAATGCATCCAGCTGCCGTTCAGTTTCTCAGCACTTTATAGCAGCAAGACACAAATTCACCACCAAGACGTTTCCTGACTATCTCATTGCAAAGATTTCAGGGGGAAAAAAAAATCAAACAGAAAAAACATGTTACTGACAATGATGGATGACCTATCCAAAGAAGGATTCGACTATTAACAAGCTGACAGCATACCAGAATGAACTGAACCCAGTAAGACTCATTCACTGTCCCATTTATAATGCGGTAAATGTTTTCACTAACATAACATGTACAACGAACATCATAACCTCTAATTAACTCGCAAGGTTGTATGGCGGCATCACCAAAAGATACTGCTCAGCCATTTGCTGTTCAAAAGCAAATGTTGGGAACAAACAAAGGTCTGTTTGCATAAGGAAGTGAAACTGCCTGCGTTACTTTGTTCCATGCTGGAGGTCAGGGCATTTATAAGAGGTCAATCAATCAATCAATCAATTTTTTTATATAGCGCCAAATCACAACAAACAGTTGCCCCAAGGCGCTTTATATTGTAAGGCAAGGCCATACAATAATTATGTAAAACCCCAACGGTCAAAACGACCCCCTGTGAGCAAGCACTTGGCTACAGTGGGAAGGAAAAACTCCCTTTTAACAGGAAGAAACCTCCAGCAGAACCAGGCTCAAGAGGTGACAAGAGGATTGAGAGAAAAAAAAAAAAAAGACAGAAAACCAAACTCACCCAGAGTTGTTATGAGGAGTGGCGCTGGGCCTGTCCCAGGGCCACCCGAGCCAAAACAGAGGTGGCACAGCAGTTTAAGAAATATGGTTCTGCTGTAGTGCAAAGAACCAACGTCAAAATGCAACACTAATATTTTGAGCCCGATCCGAACCAAACGGCATAAAAAAAAACAAACACCCTTAATCAAAGGGATTTTATAGTTTTATTTTATTCGCAACTCATCAGGAGTTGAATCTGTTTCACCTCCCATCTCTAAACTTCTTTCACTTCTTGCTCAAATTATCCTCACGCAAAAACACTTTGAGCTGCATTTCCTGTCTTAAGCCACGTTCACACCGGAAGACACGCGAGCGACGGCGGCGACAGGCTGCCATGTAATCCCTATGGAAGGACGCGTTGTGGCGCCACAAAAGTCCAAGCCACGCAATGCGACGCAATGGAAGCGAATGAAGTGATTTTGAGTGATTGGTGCATTTGTGGCGCGATATCGCGTTGCCCTCCTCCCCAAGTTGAAAAATCTGAACTTTTTCGTTTTGTTGTGTCGCAATGACCAATTAGGGACTGGATATGTAGTGACGTGGAAATGTCTGGAGTTTATACTTGATGTGGACATGTCCTGTCTCTGGCAGCCAGCCTGTGAGCAGGACTTATGTCCCTTTTGTCCTTTACTTCACAACTATGACAGAGTTTGAGGGGAGAGCAAGCAGCAGCAGCGGCAGCAGCCAGTTTTTTTTTTCACGTGCACGCGCAAACAAATCGTCCGTGAAGATTATTTTATTTATTAACTACACAGATGTATAATAAAACAAATGGTGACTGGTTTATAACACAATTATGACAGAGTTTGAGGGGAAAGTAGGCAGCAGCAACGGCAGCAGCCAGTTTTCTTTTCACGTGTGCTCACAAACGAATCGTCGGTGAAGATTATTTTATTTATTAACTACAACGATGTATAATAAAACAAATGGTGACTGGTTTATAACACAATTATGAAAGAGCTTGAGGGGAGAGTGAGCAGCGGCACTGCAGCAGCAGCCAGTTTTTCTTTTTTTTTTTTTTTTTTTTTTTTTTTTTTTTAAATTGTATTGTATTATTTAATTGTATTTAATTTTAATTAATAACGTGTGAACGAACGGGACAGGAGATCCTCAAACTGGGTCCTGGAGAGGTGGAAGTACCGCTGAAAGTGGACGTCATCCAGACGCAGCTCCTGCAGCAAATAATGAAACTCCCCGAATTAGGAACGTCTCATGAGGATGTTGTGAAGCCAGGGACGGCGCCGCTGGTGACGTTTGTCAGCTTTCCACAAAAAGCAGAGCACAACAACTCACTCCGTGTGATCAAGGTCTCCGCCATGTCGACTTGACGGCGAGCGGAATGGAAGCACCTCCTATTTGATGACGCATTGGAGCGAATTTTCGCAGCGAAAGCAGAGTGACACACCGGGCGATGGTGGCACATCCATCGCCAGGCGAGGGACGCGAATTTGTGGCGTCACGTGTCGTCCGGTGTGAACGCGGCATTAAAGCTCATATTGAGATTTCTACTTTGTAAATGGTTACATTATCTGCTCATAACAGTGGTTGCAGACAGGATTTGGGGAAGAAGGATCTGCAGGCAGCTGCACAAACCAAGTGCAGATACAAACTCCCACACATAGCTCATGTTGTTGTGCAGAGGCAGTGCAGATGATTGTGTTTGTGTGTGTGTGTGTGTGTCTCCACAGCAGAATTTGGGTCAGCGGTGCTGGATGATTGCTGATTGAACCCATTGGCCTTTGGTTGCATTTTCACAGAATTTGAGTTTGAATCCAAACACATGCAGTGTGGTTCCTCAGGGATGAACTCTGTCATTCCAACATCAAACTGACCAACAGCCTAAGATGACTGCACGGAGTTTAAGAGTTTCCCTGCTAACGTGGAATGACTCGTATCCTCATCCGTACCCTGAACTACAATAAAACAACCAACAAACTTTATTTAAAATCATTTTGAAACAGAAATCAAGCCTCAGACAACCAATCAGTATCAAAATAAACAGTCTCAGGCTCCAGCAGCTCGCTGGCACAAAGTCTCCTCAACAAAGGTCAGCTGAGAAAAATGCCGTTTCGTGTTTTTCTACGCATGTTCCATCTTACAGCAGGAATCCTGCAAAGAGCTACTCCCTTTCAAATCACTACCAGAAACGAGGGCTAAAGCAAAGAATCTGTTTCAACAACACCGGTGATGCCTTCGAAGAAGAAGGAAGAAGATCTCAGAGAAAACATGTTACTTTCCACCACGAAGCTTGTTGTTCAATCATGATGTGGAAGATAAACTCCAGAAAGCAGATGTGACTGAGCTGCCTGCAAACGACATCACAGCAGCTTCACCTTGTTGTGAAGAGCCAGATGTTCCGGTTCCCGTTTCATACATACACAGTGAGATCCAGAAGTATTTGGATGGTGGCACTTTCTGTAATGTTGTTACTAAACAACCAGAATAGAGTTGAGATGAAATAATCAAAAGGATAAACAAAAACATCACATTAACCATTTGGGAATAACAGCTATTTTTATACCCAATTCCTCCATGTTCAGTGGACAAACTAAATATTAGGATTACTATTCTCACAAATCACCACTTTTTACAGTGGGTTTTCTTTTGACGCATCAGGGGATGAATACACGAACATTTAATGCTTTGAGTATCTGATGCAGATGGAAAAGTGCTATATAAATACAGTCCATTTACCAACAGCACTGCACTCGTACAGCACAAATGTCTGCCAACACTAGTTTCCAATTCCACAAAATTTTACCTTGGGGAAAAAAAAGTTAAAAGTCAAAGTCCTGTTAGAAGTGGCTTTTCATCAGTTAAATTAGATGTGATCAAATATCAGGAGGATGTATTTAGTTCATGCACTTGAATCAAAGTTTTTTGTGGTGTTGTCAGGTTTTCTATTTTTGAAGTTTTTCAGATAATTTCCACAGAACACTGGTTATCTCTGCTATGCACAGTATGTCATTGGATTTTGACACTTGGTTTCTGACTGATAACTGGAAGATGGACAAACAGGGATAAAATTGGAACCTCCATCCAATTTTGGTGGTGTGGCTAAATTCATAACATAAAAATGAGAGTGATTGAGACACTTTTGATTGAGATATAATGCAAAATGTACACCAAATGGGCTTTTCAATATTAAGCTCAAATGTCCACAAAATCCACAATCGGGATCAGATCCAGAGCTTTGTCAGGCGATAGTGAGTGCCTGTCTGCACCTCAAGTTCAAATATGAGAGTGATTGGGGCATGTTTCATTAAGATATAATGTAAAATATACATTAAATGGGGTTTTCAATGTTAAATTTAAATGGCCACAACAACTGTCATCTGGATGAGATCTGGATCAAACTTTGTTCGTCGATAAAGGACACCATCCTCCAAAATGCTTTCAAATATGAAAGAAATCTGATCTTTTTTGACATTTTAACATTTATTCAATGTTAAGGGATTTTTTAAATTTTCAATAATTTTTCCTGACTTTGACCCATGACCTTGAAAATTTAATCAGTTCTTGCCTATCAGGATAGGAATCTTCAGCAAAAATTTAAAGATGATATAGGTGCCTCAACACCTGCATGAATTTGATCCCTGCACAGCCAATCTGGCGTTCCAATAAGAAACCCGTTGCAAATTGCGCATGAACTGTGCACAGCTGTGTGCCAGTGTGCAAAAATTTTTTTTAGAAATGTTCAAAATTTCTGGTCCGCATTAATTTCGTGCCACTTGCGTGAACATTGTGTAACCTGTTTGAAAACACTGGCCTCTGAATGACTATGATGAGATGTTACATCTAAAACAAACAACTTTACAAATACATTACCTAACTCATAAGAAGGAATGAACATGCAACTGTTTTACCAATAGATTACAATATATATTCTAAATAATTTGCTTTGAGACAAGATACCAAATGCGTTCTCAGTCACACGATGCGCATGAGACAACCTGCAGCGGTAGGTAAATTCTCTGTGATTCTGGGAACGTTAAGAGAATGATTTCATCAGCCACGTTCTGAGAGCAAATGCTTCATCGCCCATGAAATGATTATTTTATATAGCATGGCGTCAAGTGGGACAAAGTGGGGCACATTGGCACGACGAATTGCGCGGCAGTGCGGGGGATCAAATTTGTGGAAGTGTCAAGGTGCCTTATGGCTGCGTTTCAGCGCTAAAGGCTACGGCACCACATGTTCTGGAAGGCTAAGATCCTTTACACAGTAAGGTGTGGCAGCTAAAGGCATTTTCATACAGCGTTTCAATGTACGCTATGGAAAAGAAACAGTATTCACATATGTGCAGCAGGCAGAAAACTCACAGCCATCTTCCTCAGGCACGTTTAAGAAAAGTAGACAGCAACTGTGTTCTTAAATATTTCATCTTCACTACCTCCGTCATGTACAGACAAGATCGTTGTTAGTTTTGATGAAAATATCTTTGTTCTGATTCATCATTGTGTAACTCAGTTTTGTTCCAGAGAAGATAATGGGCAGGTTGACAAGAATTTTAAGGCATTTTAATGAGGGAATGGATCACTTTATTATACTGATAAACATCTGCAAACTGCTCGTTCAATCGCCGTGGAAGTGGGCTGGAGCAGACAATGATGTGGGTTCAGGCAGGTTCAGACAGATCTCATGTTTCTGAATGAGCCTGCAAAGGGAAAATGGGAGGAGGACAAAAGGCGCTTTTTTGTGTAAAACTGTCTTCAAATACTGGGAGTGGTGATTTGAAGGGTTTTATTTTTAGGGGGTTGGGTGGATTCCAAACACTCTTTCCTTGGTGTGAACTTGATTTCCTATACCTGAATAGCACCAAATTTTAGTTAAATTTGAGGATGTATGATAATATATCCTCAAACAGTTTATCATTGTGAGTCAAAGGTTTTTTTTGTACTTGTTTGTTATTACTTTGGCTTTATTATTCTAACTTTGGCTTGTAAAATTCACTTAAGCCATCACTGGGATTTGAAATATGTATTTCATTTAACTCCTGCAGAGGACACCCAGCATAATAATCTCATGAAAAATTATGGCATTTATCATCATCATCATCATCAATAGGCATGGCCTCGATTGTGACTGAAGCTTTTTAGTAATTCCGAGAATTTTAACAAGCCGACCCATGAAGACACTAATGTACATAAAGCTAATAATATCAACCTATTATCCAAATCCCAATGGCATTTCACATTACACAGTACTGGTTCTACTGCACCAAGTACAACAAACTGTGATATCTGTGAAAGTCTTTGGCGTGTATCCTTCTACAAGACATTCTACAAATGTTAAGCAGCAGGTGAAGCTAACCAGGCCCGGCCTCAAGAATGAGGTTAGAAACAGCCATGCGATGAACCTCAGAACTGCTCGGGAATTTTCAACACACTGCACAATGATGCTCACGGTTGTTGCAATTTGCTAGTATGGCCAAAGACTTACAAACAACTATTGCTTCCAGTTACTGCTTCCCACTGACTACAAAAATTCAGTTGCATAGTCTATGGATTTAATGCAACTGAACAGATGTGCAAGTGTCACTTAAGCACGTATGTATTATTGTTATTAACAACTCATTTTCTATACCTGCTTACTCTAATTAAGGGTCATGGGTTTGGAAACTGGAGCTTCTCCCAGCAGTCATAGAGCGATAAGCAGGGTACACCCTGGACAGGACACCAGTCTATCACAGGGTCACATATAGACAAACACAGCCACACCCGCAGGCACACCTAAAGTCAATTTAAAGTTTCCAATTCACCGAACATGCATGTCTTTGGAAATGGGAGTGTAGCGGGATGAAGGTCCCGGGTCCTGATTGAAAATACGTTCCCGCTAGCTTGGCTAATGGGGAATTCCCCTTTGGCTGACCTGGTAGAGGAATGGTCTTTAGTGCGAGCCATCTGGGGTTCGATCCCACCGCCGTCCCGGCCACAAAGGTCCTGTGGTCACAATCTGACGTCATGAACAGGATGTGGGTAGTCACAGAACATGCTTAAATGCACCTGTGACTTCGGGACAAAGTCAAAAATGATGGGGAGATATGTAGCGGGATGAAGGTCCCGGGTCCTGATTGAAAAGACTTTCCCGCTAGCTTGGCTAACGGGGAATTCCCGCCAATCAAATGACAAGGACCTATTTAGGCATTATATAATGGATTCTATGGCACGTGATGTATGTTACCCGGTAATGTGATAACTAAGCATGACACATGGTGTAAATTTCAATTTCAATTTATTTTCATTTATATAGCGCCAAATTACAACAGAGTTGTGATTTGCACAACAGCACGCTCCGTTTCCTAATAAAATGAATATAATAATAATTTGCATCACCTTTTACCAAAATTGAAGCAACTTTAACTTCTGACCCCTGTACAAACTGAAATTGACCTTTGTCACCATTTTTGCTGTTTTTACCCCATAACTCCATAGAATTCAGTCATAGATAGTGCAAACTATACCTTTTTGGAATTTTTATGTTCAGTGAAATAATGTGCTATACTTCTCTATATGGTTGGAGCATTTTAAAATTTTGACCCCTGTGCAATTCCTCAACTGACCCCTCCCTATCTGGCCACCTATTGAAAACTCAAGTGGCTAGTCCCTTATTTCAAAAGAATAATGTCTAAGGTGTATTTGTGCTGAATTTGCTGCTTGAATCCCCATTTGAAGGATTCCTCTGTAAATATTCTGTTATCTGCTGCACTATATAGTGTTTCAGACGGGAACACTTTGAAGTGGAATGAAAAGCAGTCACTCTCACACAATGGATCCTATTTCATTGCCATTCTGCTTGTTGTTATGATTCATTTGCCATTTTGCTGATCTCATCTCCTCCAGGAAGAAGTAGCAGGGTTTCCCCTGCAGTATTTTAAGCCTGGCAGGCCGCCAGGCCAGAAAATTCTGTTAATACTGACAATAACAAAATAATACAGCTAAATCACCATTTATTTGGATATCAATAATCATTTCATCCAGAGACTTTTGATTTGGGTGTTTTCTCACACAATCTTCTGTGGAGCAAATTATATTTTTAAAGTGAATTGACGGAGCACTAATCATCTAATTATTATTTGTTTTTAATCTTACCGGTGATCAGCTGACGGCAGCACTCCCAATGCGGTTTACGTCAGTGCACTCAGGTTTCAAATTTGAGTTTACCAAGTAGTACCGAGAACCATGTTTTAGAGAGGAAGTGGGAAAGAGTGAAAATCAGGCATGTTTTAATGACACGGCATGTCCAAGTCAACGCGGTAATCAATATCATAGAGGAAGTCATGAAGGTTTAATGACCACATTAACACCAAAAAAAGGAAGGAAAAGTGGAGCATTTTTGAAAAACTAAAAATTGATCATGCATCTGTTGCTAAAGGAAATGTAAGACCTCCCTTTTCTGTTATTACCTACATGAAGTAACTCTGAGAAGTGAACATATTGTGCCAAAATGGTGGTTTCATACCTTAAATAAGGCAAAAAGGAAAGTTAATTAAGATGGTTTCACATTAAACATCCTGAAAGTCCCACTATTGTGTCTGTGCATGTGGGAAATTAGATTAGACAGAATTTTATTGATCCTTTGGGAAGACTCCTTCAGGGAAATTGAGGTTCCAACAGTATTGTATAGCAGCACACAGGGTAAGAAGCACACAGAGTATCAAAAGTGAAAAAAGAAAAACAGTTTGCAAATATAAATATAAATACAAATGCCACTAGTACTAAATTTAGGCTGGACACAGCTTGTTTTACACTTGCAATCTGAAGTACTATTTTCTTCCCGACATACGCCCACTGAACCAGGGTGCTCTGTGACACACCCACAGCCTTTTGGAAAAAGGGTGTGGTGAGCAACAGCTTCTTTACATTTAAAGCAACAGGTCCAAATGGATGGGGTATCTTTGGTTCTTGGTCTTGTCGGTAAACCTTTGGATACCGCTGGTATAACTATCTCAAACAATTTTTTTTTTAAAGGAGACTACCACATTACAGAATCATCTCTGGCCCTGGATGACAACCAACAAGGCAGGCAACCAGCCCATCCTACCTTTCTCTGATGAAACCTAGTACCAGACATCCAGTCGTGGCCTTACATTAGTATTTCTGTGCCTGTTGCTTTAGTGATTTTAGTGGGAATACTCCCAAAGGAAAAGTTTCTGTGTAGGCTCTCAGTTGTCCAGGTGGTTTCCATAGTAGAGAAGCTTGAATCTTCGACTGGACTGGGTTGCTTGACGCGAGGACGTTTCGCTTCAAATCGCAGAAGGTTTCTCAGCTAAAATTCTTGCTCTGGTGGTCTGACTTCTGTCTTGACGTTTGAAATGTTTGAAACCCAGCCTTAACTGGGGAGGGGGTCTGAGACACGCTTTATCCCTGTTTACAATGGGGTATTCAGGTCAAAGCAGTTTCAGTCTTTTGTTCATGGTAATGAGTCATTCACGTCATCAGCAGAGTCGTCAAGGGAGCCATCAGGAGAGGGTCCATCCCATCATTAGGAGGGACAGCTGCCCTGTCATTAGGAGGGTGCTAACTAAAGCACAATAGATGCTAATTAGAGCTTTTGTTTAGTCATTGGCCTATAGCAGTCGGCGTCTCGGTAGGAGGGGTCTGGTTAGGTTTAAAACTCCAGCTTTTGTGACTTCTTGATTATTCTTCTCTACAAGAGTCAAGACAGAAGTCAGACCACCAGAGCAAGAATTTCAGCTGAGGAAGCTTCTGCGATTTGAAGCGAAACATCCTCGCGTCAAGCAACTCAGTCCAGTCGAAGATTCAAGCTTCTCTACCATCCCAAAGGAAAAGTGGAGATAAATACAACAAATCTCACCTGTTAAACGGTTAAGTTTGGGAATATGAACTATAGCATAACAAAATCGACAGCACCCAAAAACTGCGATAGACTACATCCCCTTAAAGAGGATTAGCAGGTATAGTAAACGTACAGATTATTACAAGTGGCAGTGAGGTGAAATAATACATCACACATTGTCATATCCATACTACGTGAACTCCATCCAATTGTACGTTGTTGTTTTTAGTTTTTAGGAGTATCGTGATACCTTAAAAAAAGTATAGTGACACATGATGACATGGAATAATGTTCTCCTGAAGAAGCAATAACCATTTATAAAAGTGCACAACAGCCAACAGATGTCATGAGTTACAACCTACACTTCCTAATAATTTGCTTCTTTAATGTTAAATTCTTCCAGACTAATTTAATTTCTACATAATTACAGTGAACAGGGATGTAATAATGTATAGTGATATATAAGAAATCATGGCGCTAGTGTACACCCTAATTAATAGTACTATTAGTAATTAAGCCATGGCTATTGATATGGTACTGTACCCAAATCACTAAATTGCTGTTACTAAAGCAACCATTGTTATTTAAACTACCCAACATCAGGGTTTATGTACAACCCCAACCCTAGGTTTTGAGCTTGAAATTTGTCAGTAGAGTCTTTCAGGGTTCCATCATCCACTGCAAACCTGGTGTAGTCCCGGTTCGTTTTGCCGGTTGTACATACTGAAAATTAAGTCACCGTTTGTCACACATGAGGAATACAAATGTAATAAAAATGTAATGAATTCAAATGTATCTTAATGTATATATGAATTCATTTTTTTTTTAAATCCCAGGAGGAATCACATCCAGGTGACATGCCATCGATAATCCCATTCCAGAAGGAATTTTCTGATAACTGCCAGGAAACAATGGTTCGGGGTGTGACTAAACCCCGGGTGGAGTATGGGAGTTCCAGTTGAAACCATTTGGAGTATGGGAGCTTAGGCGTCACAGAAAATCGGGCTACCTAACCGTAACCCTTAACCCTAATTCCGCTGAAACCCCCCCAAATGGTTTTACCTGGAACTCATAGTCTGCCTGGGAATCCTACTTTTCCATTAATTTTTGTATGATGCCACGTTAACATGCAACCGGAACCACTCTACGCACGCAAAGAACCATGGTACCCTAAAGTGGTCCATTTCATCCCGTACAGTTTTGATGCCATGCTGTCCCTCTGTCACGTCATAATCACAGCAGTTTCTATCGTAGAAAGTGGCAGAATACAGTACTGCATCAACATTGTAGTTAATACTATATAGGTTATATTTTTTCGTCAGGTGTGATAAAGTCATTGATCCTATGGCCACTGTCAAGGTGGTCCCGTGAGAGCAGCCAGAAAGATTGCTACTTGCCTTTTTCTTTGTTTATTTTTGGCTTGTTTTCACTTCGCAGATGTTTGTACTTCTTTTTGAGCCGAGATCTGGCAACACTGCCTGTAAGTCCACCGTGAAGTAAATATTTGTAAATTAGTGCCAGTAATCACCTTAAATTAAAGAATTAACATTAAACTCTGTTTTAATCTCTACCCAAAGGAGGCGAGATCATTCCTGAGATAACTCCGTGAAAAATAAGAACTTTCATCAAACGACGAGTCACTGCGCGTAAAAGAATCCAAGTTTTTCTGTCACTAAAAACAACAACTGGAGAACAGCTGGTTAAAAAAAACACTCACCTTACAAACACAGGGCTGGTTCTTTAGTCGGGTTCTGTCCTTGAGTTCAGTCCTTTTTGTTTGTTTGTTTTCTGCTGACATTGAATGTGACGTTTCTCCGGGTTATGGACAAACAGAACCGGGTTCGGCTCGCGGACACGAACGCAGGAGGGGGCGGAGCTTCAGTAACTTGACTCCTCCACCTGATTGGCTGAAAAAGTGATGGGGCCTTATTTTCACCTTGAATTTGTAACACTGTCAACAACAAAGAGCTACTTTTCAGTTTTCAGTGCTTTTAGGTAACTAAGCAGCTTTAAATAAGTATAAATTCAACATGAAACATAAAAGAGGTGCAAGGGACACAACTTAAAGTTGATTTTTGAGCTGTCAGCCCAACTTATATTGACCAAAAGTTAGCGTCTCAGATGAATAAACAGCACAGACCTTGCTGCACATTTGAGCAGCTGTTGTCGCCATCTAGTGGGCAATGTAAGCATGTCAGAGCTTCTGTATACTTGCTACTTGAAACCCAAAATTCAGAAAAAAAATGCATGTATAAATGTCAGAAATGCATTTAAAAAAGGCAGGCTCCCAGTATTAATGTATAAAAATTTTGATTTTGAGAGTTTTACAATTCTTGAGTTTTAGGGCACGGAAGATTTTGCTGAATGGATGGAAAGACGGGCAATTTCTCTTGACAAGCATTACTTACAGTTGCGAAAAAACCAACTTTACAATGCCTGGTATCATATCAAACTTTCAGTGTTGGAAAAGAGAGCAACATCTTCTTTAAATTTAGGTATTACTTCCTAAATAAGACAGAAATGTTCCTGTGCTTTCTAAAGGAAGATTCACTGTGATGAATAAGGAGCATTTTCTGACAGAAAGCATGACAAGATCACAAATCCAGCTGCAATTTTTGGTATTAGCGCTAAAATGTGCAAAGTCTTCAACTTGCTCAAAAACAAAAATTAATTTGTTCCATTCAGAAAACACAATATGCATGGAATTAATTGTATTATTTGCTGGAGACATGGCAGTGCAAATACTGGCATGTTGCTAAACAATAAAGTAGAGATTTTAAAAAGGGCTCGAGCAGGCATCATCATTTAATGAACCAGGCGGTAATGAGTAGCTTGGCTGCTAACCAAAGCACCATTCTGGCTGAATGCAAACAAGCACTGGTCATAAGTGTATCTGGGAAATATCTAATGGGCTGTGACCACTGGGATACAGTATATGCACCAGACCGTATTACTTGGCATTTCCATGCTCCTGTCCAGGAGGCAGCAGCAGTACGATAGTCTTCTAATTGCCAAATAAAGCCAAAAAAACAAAACAAAACAAAACTCTCCTTTGGTACTGTGCAAGACTTCCAAAAGTCTGCAAAGCTGTTGGCCAGTAGCAGAAGTAAGTACTGTTCAAATTTCCAGACTTCTGAAGTATTCCAGAACAATGTAACTGCTTGCAATGCATTTCTAAGCTTGCAAGTGAAATGTCTATTTTAAAGTATTCTTCTGAAAGTGGAAGTGCACAGCACACTTCCAAAAACGCTGTTCCTCATTTATAGCTGGGATTTCTGGGACAATGCAGAAAATGTGTCCTTTCCAAAGAGACATGTAAAGCGACTGAGAATCCAGCCCCTATGTTGACACATTAGCAGACCCACTGCTGTCACGAAGGTTGACCTTAAAGTATTTGTTGCAGTAAATGTCTGGGACAAGGAATTTGATTTTCAGCCTGATTGGGACCAAATGCAGCACACACTGGTGGATTCCAGAATTGCCCTGGCAAGGTCAGCCAGAGGTCAATCATTTGGAAGGTCAGTCTCTTTCGGGTTAAAAGTCAGATGGCCGCAGCTTTTGCCGTCTTCATGCTCACAGTTAAAGTTGCTCAAAACTGACATTTTACCTTGTCAAAAAGTGCAGAGCCTAGTATGTTACCTTTTATCATTCTCACACTTTGCTGCAGAAATGACAGATGAAAACATCAGTCCATGAAGAGATGGTAAACACTACATGTATGTAAATCAGTTTATTGCAAGAAGACCAGTGGGAAAAAGGCCAACATATAACCATGACCTCTGCCCAAAGGTCGTCATCAACAAAAAGGAAGATTTACAAACAATCCAAAAGACGTGAGCAGAAAATGACATTAAATAATTGAAAACTAACCGCCGTAGGCCTACATTATAAATACTGTATAGCCTAAATCTTAAATATAACAGCTCATCAGAAGTTATTCCAATATCTGCGTTTGTCCCTCTGATATGTACAGCATAATGAAGACAGTGCCTTTTGAATTTGCATTAAAATTACACACAAAATGATGATGAAAGTGGCTTGCAACACGGCCAATATTTTTCTATACAACCGACGTGAAAAACTACCATCTTTTTTAAATGTGTGAAATACAATCACAGCCTCCCCTGTAATGCAGAAGCACAGGGTCCTCTTGTGGCTGCACAAGCAGTATCTGCATCCGCTGAAAATAGTATGGTGGCCAAGAGAGGCCACACCATTTCCAACTGAAAATAGTATGGTGGCCAAGAGAGGCCACAACACTTCCAAATTTAAACAAATGAAGAAAACAAATAAACAAATGAACACTTATTTATATATATATATATATATATATATATATATATATATATATATATATATATATATATATATATATATATACCAAAAAAAAGGCACCTGCCACAAATCTATAACAGGTAGTTTCATCAACAAAAGGTTTTGCAAACACAGAAAATGTAAATATAAGCTGCAGCACGTGTAATTAATGCTAAAACTTCACATAATGCATGCAAAAACACACACTGAAAAAAACCCCACAAACCAAAAAACAAAAGTACTAGCAACACACACACACAAAAATCTTCTGCCTAGAGAACTTTTACTGTCAAACAACTCAATGCACGAGTGGTCCGAGTCCATTTTTTTATTATGTTATTTACCTGGTTCTTTTATGTAAAATTCTGCCCCTTACCAAAAACCAAACCATTGTATTCCTCATTTTGAGTTTATTCAAGGTCACGTTAGAAACCAGGCCTGGGACCCTCACAGACAGTCCATCTTGTGAAAAGCCCCTAAAATGAGTCATACAACACTTTTTATACCTTGTGGGTGTTAACATGGGTGTGGTTTAGTCTCACATTTCTAATGTTACTGGCTCTCACCAACAGGGAAAGCTCTCCGTGTCTGAAACTTGGACAGATGAGAGTAAAACTTAACATATTTCTCAGAACTTCCAAACAAATAACACAAATACTTAATAGCTAACATAAAACAAAGAATTAGCACAGATATTATATAACACTTACTATGATGATGAATGTGTTTTTACCCTAGCTTCAATTAAATTTATTTATACAGTGCCAAATCAAAACATAAGCTGCTCCAGTTACATTGTCAGGTTTTATTCTTTTATTTATGAGGCACTGAATGGTCTATTAGTAAAAGCATCCAGGCAGAAGCGTTTTTTTTCTTGCAAGCACTGCTGTTTCGTTTTGGCTTTTTGCAAAGCGCGCATACTTTTATCATTTGAACAAAACTACTTGACGATATGTGGTCATTGCTTAGTGTTGTGGAGAAAAATAATAGACATCTGATTTCTAAGTTTTGTTTTTTGTTTTTTATTGTCAAAGAAATATGTTCTTCTAATGGATATTTTTTATATATCAAGAAAACATCAAAATGCTCTATCATTTCTATACAGTACAGTAATTGGTAGTTAATCACAGGCACCAGACAAACATCTTGGCTCGGGCACCAAATTGCTCAGTGCCGGTTCTTGCTGCAGGTTACATATATTTTTTTCATGTTCCCTGTGTTTGCAAATGTTTTCTCAATTTGCAGGATTTTTTTTCGATGCAACTGCTGTTGTTGGATTGAAGCAGGTGATTTTTTGTAATTATTTTTCCTGTATTTGCAAACCTTGTAGACTCACTTGGCCACTGTAGAACAAAAGTCTAAATAAAACACGAGGAATGCCAAAACACACACGCACGCACGCACGCACGCACGCACACACGCACACACACACACACACACACAAAGATGCATCTTCCATATTTGGTTTGAAACATGCTGAAACAGTTGAAATACTGCTTACAAAAAATGTGTTTTTTAAATTTTTGGCTCACACACAAGCAAGAAAATGAGCACAAGTGTTGGTTCTACAGCCTCAACAAGAGTTCAAGCATTGTACTCAGAAACACAACGCTGTGGAAGTTCAAAGGTAGTGTGCCTTCACCCTGCACATTGCTTTTCTAACCACTGAGCATCTCGCCGTCTCACAGCAGCACAGCTCTGCTCTTCCTTTAAAAGAAGAAAAAAACCCAACCGTCCCAACACATAAATGCTGCAATATCTTCCGAACTATACAAAATGTACAAATTATAAAGTTCTACACTTAAACAGAAACAATATCAAGTCAGTTTCCAGTACTTTGATTATATATATTAGGTACAGTACAGAAATTAGCATATTTAATACACTGTACACAACCCAAAGGTTTGCACTTCAAAAACACAAACTCTTAACATGTAAATTTGTCTAATTTCTATTCAAAATAGGCAATCTACACTGAAAATAAGTCAAAGTCACAAGTACAATTTCAGATGTAACAACTCTTTTTATAACCCCAATTCCAATGAAGTTGGGATGTTGTGTAAAATGTAAATAAAAACAGAATACAATGATTTGCAAATCCTCTTCAACCTATATTCAGTTGAATACACCACAAAGACAAGATGTTTAATGTTCAAACTGATGAACTTTATTGTTTTTGTGCAAATATTTGCTCATTTTGAAATGGATGCCTACAACACATTTCAAAAAGCTGGGACAGTGGTATGTTTACCACTGTGTTACATCACTTTTCCTTCTAACAACACTCAATAAGCGTTTGGGAACTGAGGACACTGATTGTTGAAGCTTGTAGGTGGAATTCTTTCCCATTCTTGCTTGATGTACGACTTCAGTTGTTCAACAGTCCGGGGTCTCCATTGTTGTATTTTGCGCTGAATAACGCGCCGCACATTTTCAATGGGCAACAGGTCTGGACTGCAGGCAGGCCAGTCTAGTACCTGCACTCTTTTACTATGAAGCCACGCTGTTCTAACACGTGCAGAATGTGGTTTGACATTGTCTTGTTGAAATAAGCAGGGACATCCCTGAAAAAGACATTGCTTGGATGGCAGCATGTGTTGCTCCAAAACCTGGATGTACCTTTCAGCATTGATGGTGCCATCACAGATGTGTAAGTTGCACACACACCCCATACCATCACAGATGCTGGCTTTTGAACTTTGCGCTGGTAACAATCTGGATGTTCTTTCTCCTCTTTTGTCCAGAGAACACGATGCCCATGATTTCCAAAAACAATGTGAAATGTGGACTCATCAGACCACAGTACACTTTTACACTTTGCGTCTGTCCATTTCAAATGAGCTCGGGCCCAGAGAAGGCGGCGGCGTTTCTGGATGTTGTTGATGTATGGCTTTCACTTTGCATGGTAAGAGTTTTAACTTGTACTTGTAGAGGTAGCGGCAAACTGTGTTAACTGACAATGGTTTTCTGAAGTGTTCCTGAGCCCAGGTGGTAGGATCCTTTACACAATGATGTCGGGTTTTTAATGCAGTGCCGCCTGAGGGATCAAAGGTCACAGGCATTCAATGTTGGCTTTCTGCCTTGCCGCTTACGTGTAGAAAGTTCTCCAGATTCTCTGAATCTTCTGGTTATATTATGGACTGTAGATGATGGAATCCCCAAATTCCTTGCAACTGAACATTGAGAAATGTTCTTAAACTGTTGGACTATTTTTTCATGCAGTTGTTCACAAAGTGCTTGTGAATGGCTGAGACTTTTGGGGATGCTGCTTCTATACCCAATTATGAGTGTCCTCAGTTCCCAAATGCTTATTGAGTGTTGTTAGGAGGAAAGGTGATGTAACACAGTGGTAAACATACCACTGTCCCAGCTTTTTTGAAACGTGTTGCAGGCATCCATTTCAAAATGAGCAAATGCGAGGTCTGTTAGAAAAGTATCGGACCTTTTTTTTTTTTTTTTTGCAAAAACCTGATGGATTTGAATCACGTGTGCTTGCATGAGCAAACCTTGAACCTTCGTGCGCATGCGTGAACTTTTTCACGCCTGTCGATTGCATCATTTTCTGGTAAGCAGCCTTTGTGTGCAGACGTGTTGTGCGCTTGGCGGATTTTCATTTCAAGGAAAAAGACGGAACGACTGGAGCAGCGCCGCATCAGCGCCGCATCAGCGCCGCATCAAATTTTGCCAGAAACTGAGCGACAGCCAGGTGGAAACCATTCGGATGATTCAGACGGCTTTCATGTCACAGCATGTCCTGTGAGACTTCAACATGGAGGCGCTTTTGCTGCGCCGTCAGCAGCAGCATGAATTTCACAGCCACTCTTTTCATGGCCAAATCTTCTGTCACAGTGGAATGTACCGAAAAAGTGCTGATGTCCACCTCTTCCGCAATTTCTCGGATAGTCACACGACGGTCCCGCATCACCACAGCGTTCACTTTGGAAATGATCTGGTCATTTCAGCATGTTGATGGCCGACCGGAGCGTGGCTCGCTCTCCACCGTTGTGTGGACGTCTTTAAACCGGTTGTACCGCTCCTTAATCTGTGTGATGCCCATAGGATCGTCACTGAAAGCCGTCTGAATCTTCTGAATGGTTTCCACCTGGCTGTCGCCCAGTTTCTGACAAAATTTGATGCAGTAGCGCTGCTCCAGTCGTTCCGTCTTTTTCCTTGAAATGAAAATCCGTCGAGCGCACTACACACGTCCTCACACAAAGGCTGCTTACCAGAAAATGATGCAATTGACAGGCGTGAAAAAGTTCACGCATGCGCACGAAGGTTCAAGGTTTGCTCATGCAAGCAAGCACACGTGATTCAAATCCATCAGGTTTTTGCAAAAAATAAAAAGGTCCGATACTTTTCTAACAGACCTCGTATTTGCACAAAAACAATAAAGTTCATCAGTTTGAACATTAAATATCTTGTCTTTGTGGTGTATTCAATTGATTATAGGTTGAAGAGGATTTGCAAATCGTATTCTGTTTTTATTTACATTTTACACAATGTCACAACTTCATTGGAATTGGGGTTTAAGATAATACATCTTCAAAATCATGTTAAATGAAAGAGCCTTGGAAAAATCTTGTTTTGAGTCATATCTGAGACAAAAAAGTATTTAACCTGCTGTGTAATTTATTTGTAAAAGATGTAACACTTCCTAATACTAGATCAAAATGCGTTTTCTCAGCTACAGTGCATCCAAAAGCTATTCACAGAGCTTCACTTTTTCCACATTTTATGTTACAGCCTTATTCCAAAATGGATGAATTTCTGTTTTTACTCAAGATTCTACACCCAGTACCCTATAATGACAATGTTTTTTTTGTTTTTAGATTTTTGCAAATTTATTTTAAAAAATGACATGTACATAGGTATTCACAGTCTTTGCCATGAAGCTCAAAATTAAGCTAAGGTGCATTCTTTTCCACTGATCATCTTTGAGATGTTTCTACAGCTTAACTGGAGTCCACCTGGGGTAAATTCAGTTGATTGGAAATGATTTGGAAAAGCACACACCTGTCACAAATATGACAAGCTGCCCCATCTTTCCCTAAGAGTGACCTCCAGTGCTGAAAAATTAAGCCAAAGTGGAAATGCCAAACCATGTAGTTCTTTGAATTGCTATTTACAAAAGCGAGTCAATGCTCACAGACAACCATGTAAAAATGTCAACTTTGTAGCAGAAATAAACGTGTCTGCAGCCTTGTGCAAAAATGGTTTTGATCTCCACAGTAAGTTTTTCTGTTCATGGCAAATCTTTACAGATCTCATCAGTTTACAGTGAATCTGGAAAGTATTAACAGCATTTCAGTTTTTCCACATTTTGTTATGTGACAGCCTTATTCCAAAATGGATGAAATAAATTTTTTTTTCCTCAAAGTTCTACACACAATATACCATAATGACAATGTTAAGAAGTTGTTTTTGTTATTTTGAGATTTGTACAAATTAATTTAAAAAAAAACTAAGAAATAACATGTACGTAAGTATTTACAGTCTTTGCCATGAAACTCAAAATTGACCTCAGGTGCATCCTGTTTCCACTGATCATCCTTGAGATGTTTCTACAGCTTAATTTGAGTCCACCTGGGGTAAAGTCAGTTGATCAGACATGATTTGGAAAGACACACACCTGTTTACATATAAGGTCCCACAGTTGACAGTCAGAGCACAAACCAAGCATGAAGTCTATTAATTGTCTGTAGACCCCCGAGAGGACTGTCTCGAGGCACAAATATGGGGAATGGTACAAAATCATTTCTTTGAAGGTCCCAATGAGCACAGTGGGACTCCATCATTCATAAATGGAAGAAGTTCAGATCCAGCAGGACTCTTCCTAGAGCTGGCTGCCCGTCTAAACTGAGCGATCGGGGAGAAGGACCTTAGTCAGGGAGGTGACCAAGAACTTGATTCTGTCAGAGCTCCAGCATTCCTCTGTGCAGAGAAGAGAACCTTCCACAAGGACAATCATCTCTGCAGCAATTCACCAATCAGGCCTGTATGATAGAGTGGCCAGACAGAAGCCACTCCTTAGTAAAAGGCACATGTCAGCCCACCTGGAGTTTGCCAAAAGGCACCGGAAAGACTCTCAGACCATGAAAAATAAAATTCTCTGGTCTGATGAGACAAAGATTGAACCCTTTGGTGTGAATGCCAGGTGTCATGTTCGGAGGAAACCAGGCACCATCCCTACAGTGAAGCGTGGTGATGGCAGCATCATGCTGTTTGGATGTTTTTCAGCAGCAGGAACTGGGAGACTAGTCAGGACTATGTACAATGATGCTAAGTACACAGCCAAGATATCAAAGGAGTGGCTTCAGGACAACTCTGTGAATGTCCTTGAGTGGCCCAGGCAGAGCCCAGACCTGAATCTGATTGAACATCTCTGGAAAGATCTGAAAATGTCTGTGCACTGACGCGCCCCATCCAACCTGACGGAGCTTGAGAGGTGCTGCAAAGAGGAATGGACCAAACTGCTCAAAGATAGGTGCACCAAGCTTGTGGCATCATATTCAAGAAGACTCGAGGCTGTAATTGCTGCCAAAGGCGCATCAACAAAGTAATGAGCAAAGGGTGTGAATACTTATGTACAGGTGTTTTCTTAGTTTTTTTTTTTTTTAATAAATTTGCAAATCTTTCAAAAAACATTTTTTCATGTTGTCATTATAGGGTGCTGTGAGTAGATTTTTGAGGGAGAAAATGAATTTACTGCATTTTGGAATAAAGCTGTAACATAAGTGGAAAAAGTGAAGCGCTGTGAATACTGTCCAGATACACTGTAATTTCACTACTACATTTCAAGAAATCTTAAGTGAATTTAAATTCTTACCACTTTTTTAGTTGTTACAAGTTAAAAACACCTTCTTTTCACATAAAAACAAACTGCTGCCAACGTAACTAGTAAAAATCATTTAAGATTTCTTGAAATAAGGCATTGAAATTAGAAAACTCATTTTGAGCTTTGTTTTCTGAATATTAATGTCACAACTTTAAAAATCATATAGTCTCAGAAATGCTTCATCTGAGATACAACTCAAAACAAGATGCTTCCAAGACTCTTTTACTAAAGATTGTGAAGCTGTATTATCTAAAAAAATGTTCTTATATTTTACTGAAATTTTATGTAACATTGTTATTAGAAATTTTAAGAAGAAATTAGAGACATATATTTGGTAAGATTTTGCACATTTTTTACAGTGTGGAACTGGTGGTTAGACATGATCTTTGAATAAATTAATTCATAAATAAATCATGATTATGTCTTCCCAGTAATGGAGGTGTCCTTGGTTTCCCTCCAGACTGTGTTCGCACACACACACACGCACGCACACACGCACGCACGCACACTCCCACTGTGCAGGTTTTGTACATTTAACTCTTTAATCCAAATTCTTACTTCTACTGTTAAAAATACTTGTGGTTTTAAGAAATACCAACATTATAATCAACATTAAAAAAAGACATCCAACATCAAGAGGGAGCTTTAGCTTCAGTAGTTACATGTTTCGAGTACCTGTTGATACTTTGCAAACATCTCTAATCGATAAAGTGACTGTGCTGAATGTCAAGTCCAGGGGAGTTAGTTCCCTTTCCTAGAAGGATTTTACGAAGGACCAACAAACCCCCATCTACCAAAAAAAAAAAAAACCCACAGAAGAAGAAACCCTAAATCAATCATGATAAATATCTGCTGTGGTTTCTCTTTCTCAGTGCAAAGCTAGAGACCTGTGACTACAACAGCATGCTAAATCATCCCATGCAGGCCTGGTTCTGAGAGATGGAGACGTGCTGAAGTAAATAAAAATGATCCAGTATCGCATCAAATCAGATCCAGTTGTGCATAAGTGAGAATCCCACGTCATCTTCAAATGTTGCTAATATAATCTTCAGATATATACAGATAAAGGTTTTGACTTAAAAATACCTTATTTGTGTACTTATGTCCACGTTTATACAAAGAGTAGCAAACAATCCAGCTAAAAATAGCTAAAAGCAAATGATCTCTCTGAGTTTCAGTAGCAGCTTCTTCATCAACAGTAGCCAGCTGTTGATTGTGACAAGTTCAATCCAGCCCAACCCGTCCGTCCCGTCTTCAAATAGAGGAGCCAAGCGGGTTCACCTCTACAATCGTAACCGACACGTGTTTCGCAGCTCCTTTCTAATCCCAAAAGCAGTGGTGTGTCCTTTCCCTTGAGTGTATTGCACCACAGATAAATCATACAGAGCTCTATTTTTCTATTTTTAAAAAAAGCAGGACTTGGTTTCAAGGTGCCAAGAAACTGGAAGCCAGGAAAGGTTTCCCACATTAGCATCAGCCAGACGTAGAAAGATGAACAGTCAGTGAATGTCACGGCACATGGGAAGGTTGACAAAGATGAAGACGTTGAACTCGATGAGGATGGAGAAGCACAGGAAGATGGCATACATGAAGAGACAGGACAAGCCGAGTCGACGGTCCAAAGTCCATTTGTTCAAATGGACCCCGAGAACCTGGAGAAAGAAGAGAGAAAACATGAGACAGTGTCAGATGTGGCAGGAAAATAAACAGAGAAGGCTAGCTGGTTCACACAGAAGAATAAGAAAGAAGCAGGTCCTACATAGACCCTGAGGCCTGTTGCTGCCAGTGCTTATCCAAGGAGAGACAGCTTCATGGTGGAGTGGCACAGAACTAAGATATGAAATTACAGAGAGAGTTCACCACAAAGCACATTGGAGCCCCACGTCTGGATTTGATCAGGTATTAAAATCCTTCTTTGGTGTCATCCACCATGAAGTTACATAATTACAAAATCTGTGTCCAGTTATTTGTGGACCGGTCTGTATTGGTGTCATTTGTCTGCCCACTGTCTTGGCAGAATGACCGAAAACCGGATATTTCTGCTACAATGTCAACATTCCACTAGAATGCTGTTAAAGTCTCAGATTTTTTTTCCTCACTTTTTTACTCACTGTGAGCTCATTTTTCACTGCACCTGCAAGTCCTGCACCTCTATGGAAAGAGCATGACCATGACAAGTATTCAGTGGAGCTCCGACATGTTTTATCTGCAATACAACACAGTTACAATGTCATAAACTATAAAGACAGAGTATATAAGTATTATTATTATTATTATTACTATTTTTTTTACATTTTATTTCACATAAACTGAAAATACTTGATTCTGATTATAAGTACATTTATGTTCTATGTACTATCTCTCTTGCCATAATTCACCATTCTTTCCATCCTGTCCTCTATTCCTTCACCTGCAATTATTATTATTATTAATAATAATAATAACAATAATGACAGAAATAAAGTTTATTTATTTATTTTATAACAAAATATGGATCATGCAGTTATTTAATTTTATTTTTAAATTAGACAAGTGAAATGAAGTGATTTAGATAAAACATCACTATTTTAAGCTTACATTTCTTGGGTGAACATGATTAGTCTCGAGGCACAAATATGGGGAAACTAGAACATTGCAGTAGTCCAGTCTAGAAGAGACAAACGCATGGATCAGGGTCTCAGCATCAGCCATAGAGAGGATGGGACGAATCTGCGCTATATTTCGCAAGTGGAAGAAAGCAGTCCTCATAATAACTCTAATGTGGAGGTTAAAGGACAACGTAGGATTAAAAATGATCCCAAGGTTCCTCACTTTGTCAGTGTGATGTATGACACACGAGCCTAGGCTCAGTGTTAACTGGTCAAATTGATGCCGATGTCTCACTGGACCAAGAACTATCATTTCAGTCTTATCCGAGTTTAAAAGTAGGAAGTTTCTAGTCATCCAGCTTCTCACTGATGCAAGGCAATCTTCTAAGGATTTTATGTGGATGAGATTACCAGCAGTTATCGGCATGTATAACTGAGTATCATCAAGAATGTTAATGAGATGCCACGTGTCCTCATGCATGTGTACACAAAGATACAAACACAGTGACATAATGTCCGGCAAGCTATGTGCAAAGTGGCGGCACATAAAAATCTGATACTTACTGTGAAGAATACTGAGGCTAGTAAGAGCACAACAGAAAATATGAGTCCTCTGCTGTTAAGATGGACCTGAGGAAAGAGACACAGTATTATGGATGTCACATGCACGACTGTCGTCTCAAGCTTTTCTGGGTTTCCACAGAATGATATGGTTTTCATAAAAAATACAATATAGTGTCACGTTCTTGAGGTAGCCAGGTTTTAATTGTTCACAGTTTTCCTGTACAAAGAAGGGGAACACTCCACTGTAATTACAGGAACAACCGCCATTATTGTTTTGTGAATGTTCTTTGTCTTGGGAAAGATAATTACCATGACAGTTACAGAGTTTTTTTAATGTTCCAATCAAGGACACTAGAAGTAGGTGCGCCGAGGAGGCTGCATTGTCCCCTACTGGCAAAGTACTCTAATTGCAAGGGGGAAAAAAACACTTAGAAAAACAATTTAAAATAATTAATTTCCATAAATAAATGAATAATTATTGTGATGAAATCAACATTAAAGTGACAGGATGATAAACAAAAGCTATTGCGAAAATTAAATAATAATAGTTTTTTTCTTTTGAGTGAAATTTTGGCATGTAATAGGGACAGTGAAAGTTCTGTGTGTAGAAAGTACACAGTAAATGCTGGGATAACATTTGATCCCAGTCTAAAGAGAGTAAAAAACACTGTATTGTAGAGTGAAATCAGCTCTACTGTTATTGCAGATACCCTTTGTCTACAGGGCTGCCCTTTGTCACCGGTTCTGTTCATTATTTTTATGGACAGAATTTCTAGGCGCAGCCAGGGTGTAGAGGGGGTCTGGTTTGGGAACCACAGAATCTCGTCTCTGCTGTTTGCGGACGATGTGGTTCTGTTGGCTTCGTCAAATCAGGACCTTCAGCGTGCACTGGGGCGGTTTGCAGCCGAGTGTGAAGCGTCCGGGATGAAAATCAGCACCTCCAAATCCGAGGCCATGGTTCTCGACCGGAAAAAGGTGCTTTGCCCTCTTCAGGTCGGTGGACTGTCCTTACCTCAAATGGAGGAGTTTAAGTATCTCGGGGTCTTGTTCACGAGTGAGGGACGGATGGAGCGTGAGATCGATAGACGGATCGGTGCAGCATCTGCAGTGATGCGGTCGCTGTATCGGACCATCGTGGTGAAGAGAGAGCTGAGTAGGGGGGCAAAGCTCTCGATTTACCGATCGATCTACGTTCCGATCCTCACCTATGGTCATGAGATTTGGCTCATGACCGAAAGAACGAGATCGCGAGTACAAGTGGCCGAGATGAGTTTCCTCCGCAGGGTGGCTGGGCGCTCCCTTAGAGATAGTGTGAGGAGCTCGGTCACTCGGGAGGAGCTCGGAGTCGAGCCACTGCTCCTCCACGTCGAAAGGAGTCAGTTGAGGTGGCTCGGGCATCTTTTCCGGATGCCCCCTGGACGCCTCGCTGGAGAGGTGTTCCGGGCACGTCCCACTGGGAGGAGGCCCCGGGGAAGACCCAGGACACGCTGGAGGGACTACATCTCTCGGCTGGCTTGGGAACGCCTTGGGGTTCCCCCAGAGGAGCTGGGGGAGGTGTGTGTGGATCGGGAGGTCTGGGCGGCTTTGCTTGAGCTGCTGCCCCCGCGACCCGACTCCGGATAAAGCGGAAGAAAATGGATGGATGGATGGATGGTATTGCAGACCAAACGGTCCCCCCGCCCCACCCTGCCTCCACTGCACATTTCAGAGCACAGCTGCTCTGTGGACGTTCTGTTTTCACCCAAAGCAATCAAATGGATTAATGGGATTATTAACCATCAGATGACAATGTAAAACCTCTTAAATGAATCTAAAGTTAGTTTTAAGCAGAAACGAGACAATTTTAAGCAGGAATGAGGTGATGACGCTTTGAAATGGTCAGTGAACGCAACAGCTAGTAGGCATGTAGCTGTGGCGCTGTGATCGCTTCCTCTGCCTCTTCTGATGAAATAATGCTGAATGTATGTGGAAATGATTGTACAAAAGCTTCAGATATCTGTCGCTGAGACAGATGATGACTGGAGTGCAGTTTTAAGCAGAAATAAGGTGATAATCAGTGAACCGCGGCTGATGGCGCATGCACATTAAACGCAGGGTGGACCAAGTTCGGTCGGTGACACCGTCTAGTCAATGCAAGTGGTTTTAATCCAATAAGAGGTGATTTTACACTATGTTGAGTTGATTTAGCCCCATGGTAGAGTATATTTTACTCTATTTAGACTGGGATCAAATGTTATCCCAGCAGAGTAAATTTTACTTAGCAAAATTTCCTTTGTACTGCCATTAAAAGAAAATAAAGTAATAAGAGTAAGTTTTAAAACATGTATTGACAGAAGAACAGTCAATTTTTCATGTCAGTGTGACTTTAAAGTTCCCCTTTGCCACTATATATACACACACTACTGTTCCTGTCCTTCATAAGCACATCTCTGTACTATTTTTGTCTACATCCTACAGAATCACTGAAATCAAAGAGACTCACAATGGAACCGTAGTCGATGCAGAGGGTTTGCAGAGCCCATGGCAGGCCCAGGCCCACCAGGATGTCAAACACATTACTGCCTATGGAGTTGGAGATGGCCATGTCTCCCAGACCTGAGGCAAGGAGAGGGACGCTGTCAAGGTCTGTTTACACACATGAGACAAGTCAATTATGGCAAGCAATGTTGTGCTGTGCAGCACCGCCGCTTTTCTGAACAGCAGCTCTGCTTTGGTTCCTGGAATGTAAATATTTAATTCCTCCAATGCAGACAACCTTGTGCATTTGTGTCTTTGGTGTGTGTGTGTGTGCATGCACCTTGCCGAGCCACGATAACACTAGCCATGCAGTCTGGAACACTGGTGCCTGCTGCTAAGAAGGTGATGCCCATGATGACATCGGGGATGCCGAGAGTGAAGCCAATCACAGTCACCTGAAAAGAAACCGCTTTCCTTTACTGCAGAAATCAGTATACAGACTTAAAGGGGAAATTTATGATCTTAAAACCTAGGGTCAAGTTTTAAGGCATTTTAGGAGTCATCTTTTTCAGTCTGGGTTGACAACAAAATTAATCACAGCAAGAGATATTTTGTGTGCTTTTTTTTATATTTTTCTTACTGGACTGGTTTGAGTTTGAGTGGTTAGTTGCTTGGTTTTCAGAGAAACCTGGCAACTGTGCTCATAGGAGAGCAGAGGCTAAGGTAAGCAGCTAAACTGTATAATCAATCGAACTTTTTACATTCAGTGAGGTGAAACATACACACGAGACAATCGGAATCCACTCCAGCAATTTCAAGTTGTCCTTCCAGTGAATTTTGAAATCCTTAAAGTTGCAGCATTCAGTATTTGTTGTAACTTTTGGGATTTCAAAATTCCTTAAGTACAACTTTAATAGGTGGAATAAATTTGCAACGTGTCAAAACAATATGAAATGCCTAATTTTGGTTTTGTAACATTTAGGGTTACGACAGCGGCTACAAGACTGACGGGTGGATGATCAAACGGACAGGGTGATTCCAAAGGTCCCCTGCACTTATCTGGAATGTGGACATCAGTCAGTGTGTAAAGAACAGAATGTGTGTTTCAGCAGGTGAACTGACCATCCAGACCATAATGTACGAGAGGCCAGCAATCCAGATGGTGGCAGTGAGGAAGGAGACCATGAACCATCTCTCCCAGCGCCGACTGGTACAGTTTGGCACGGTGAAGAACAAAAGCAGAGACAACGGCCACATGGTCAGCCACTTCAGTTTGTTACATATGCCCACTGGAGGCAGAAGGGAAGAGAATACAGCTGCATGTGATAAATGCACTCCTACGTTAAAAAAATAAAATAAAATTATGAATGCTGGTTAAAACAGCAGAATTATTTATATCTAACATTTGTCGGATACCTGGAACTCTGAAAGGAACCAGGGGACCCCCACTGACATCGCCTTCTCCGTCCCCATCGTTCTCATTATCCTCATTTTCATTCTCCGTGTCATTCCCAGATTCCAGTCGTTGAAGTCGGCACCTCCCGTTCAGCCCCCACTCAGCCCCGCCCATTCCGTTGTCTAAAATCCGCCTTGCCTGCACTCTGGCCGCCAAGTCCGAGTCGCCATTGGTGATACGATGAACTCGAGTCTCCGTGGTGTTGATCAGTCGTTGCCTCTGGAAGCAGTTACAGATCATTATCGATACCACAAATCAAATTACAGAGATTCCACACAAAAACAGACCGTTCGTTGGTATTACTTCCTTATCTTTTAAGGGAATATTCCTGCTTACAGCAAAATGCAGTTATCTCTACTATAGGTTATGTATTTTAAATGTTTGTTAGAAAGATTACTCAAAAATGAGTAAACCAATTTTCTACAAAAGCTGAAAAAATAGGAAGTAAAATTGATGTAAAAGATATTAACTTTACTTTTCATTATCCTACTTTCGGTATTTTCAACTAGTCACATCACATGTATATATTCTGATGAGAATCCAAGACAGGAGGTGACGCTTCTTTAGTGCCAAAACTCTAAACTATTCTCACAGACACCTCTGTTATACAAACGTTAACGTTATACAACCCCTGGCAAAAATTATGGAATCACCGGCCTCAGAGGATGTTCATTCAGTTGTTTAATTTTGTAGAAAAAAAGCAGATCACAGACATGACACAAAACTAAAGTCATTTCAAATGGCAACTTTCTGGCTTTAAGAAACACTATAAGAAATCAAGAAAAAAAGATTGTGGCAGTCAGTAACGGTTACTTTTTTAGACCAAGCAGAGGAAAAAAATATGGAATCACTCAATTCTGAGGAAAAAATTATGGAATCACCCTGTAAATTTTCATCCCCAAAACTAACACCTGCATCATATCAGATCTGCTCATTGACATTGACCCTATGCCATGACATTGACCCTATGTGTCTTTTTGCAAGGAATGTTTTTGCAGTTTTTGCTCTATGGCAAGATGCATTATCATCTTGAAAAATGATTTCATCATCCCCAAACATCCTTTCAATTGTCCAAAATATCAACATAAACTTGTGCATTTATTGATGATGTAATGACAGCCATCTCCCCAGTGCCTTTACCTGACATGCAGCCCCATATCATCAATGACTGTGGAAATTGACATGTTCTCTTCAGGCAGTCATCTTTATAAATCTCATTGGAAAGGCACCAAACAAAAGTTCCAGCATCATCACCTTGCCCAATGCAGATTCAAGATTCATCACTGAATATGACTTTCATCCAGTCATCCACAGTCCACAACTGCTTTTCCTTAGCCCATTGTAACCTTGTTTTTTTCTGTTTAGGTGTTAATGATGCCTTTCGTTTAGCTTTTCTGTATGTAAATCCCATTTCCTTTAGGCGGTTTCTTATAGTTCAGTCACAGACGTTGACTCCAGTCTCCTCCCATTCGTTCCTCATTTGTTTTGTTGTACATTTTTCGATTTTTGAGACATATTGCTTTAAGTTTTCTGTCTTGAAGCTTTGATGTCTTCCTTGGTCTACCAGTATGTTTGCCTTTAACAACCTTCCCATGTTGTTTGTATTTGGTCCAGAGTTTAGACACAGCTGACTGTGAACAACCAACATCTTTTGCAACATTGCGTGATGATTTACTCTCTTTTTAAGAGTTTGATAATCCTCTCCTTTGTTTCAATTGACATCTCTCGTGTTGGAGCCATGATTCATGTCAGTCCACTTGGTGCAACAGCTCTCCAAGGTGTGTTCACTCCTTTTTAGATGCAGACTAACGAGCAGATCTGATATGATGCAGGTGTTAATTTGGGGGATGAAAATTTACAGGGTGATTCCATAATTTTTTCCTCAGAATTGAGTGATTCCATATTTTTTTCCTCTGCTTGGTCTAAAAAAGTAACCGTTACTGACTGCCACAATCTTTTTTTCTTGATTTCTTATAGTGTTTCTTAAAGCCAGAAAGTTGCCATTTGAAATGACTTTAGTTTTGTGTCATATCTGTGATCTGCTTTTTTTCTACAAAATTAAACAACTGAATGAACATCCTCTGAGGCCGGTGATTCCATAATTTTTGCCAGGGGTTGTACAAATGTTCACGGGGTTTGCACGACTGAGGTCCTGATAATATTCTCCTAACAGCACTGTGGTTCTTCAAAAGGTTAGCTAGATTCTCCGTGAACATTTTGAGCTGTGACAGGAAGGGCAGCCGGCGTAAAACTTTTTCCGAATTAAGATGTGAAACCACCTGAATCTGGACTTACACAGATAGGCCTGGTTTGCGGTATAGTAATGGCGGTATGTTCACTCTAATGTCGTTCTCACTTATTGTACTTATTCCACAGTGAATGATTTAGCATTGCAACAAATTTATTCATGTTTTTTTGATTGTTTTTTCTGATTTTACTAAACAAATATTATGTTTTTGGACATATATATGTGAAAATGCAGAGGCAAAAAATTAGTCAAACTTTTTAAAGATTAGAAGAAGAGTTGCGGAGGTCTGCACCCTAATAACTGCTCCTTTTGTTTCTTGTTCTTTGTGAAAGTTGATGTTTCTCATTTCAATGCAGTTTGCAGTTCAGGTAAGAGAATTAAGGAAACAGTCCCTCTTAGTTTGATATGCTTCCTCATCTCCTTTGTGAAATGCACCACCTTGTTTGTGTGGTTTGGATTTATATCCAGATGGTAGACTGCAGCAGACAGGTGTCTTAGTGAAAATATCAAAAACCACATTAACATTCACACACTCACTCTGTCTGCTGCCTCAGTTATTTGTTTTGTATTTATGCAGACATTCTGGGTTCTGGCTGTCATTTAATAAAATTGTGTCTTGAGGATGCTATTGATGTTTCTACCCCGTGTGAGGAAACTTGTCGCTGTTCATCACTAAACTAATTGCTCAGAGTCACCAGAGCATATCCGGTATGGATTCGCATTTTATTCCGGATACACTTCCTGATGTAAATCCAAATGTACTTGATTATATTAATCTAATGTCTGTTTACCTCATTGATAAGCATGCGGGATGCCATGGTGAGGCGGGTTCTTGGGGAGAAGTGACTGGTGATCATGATCCTCATGCCGGCTTCAGAAAAGGACAGCTGGTGGGGGTATGCAGACAGCAGCTCATCCACCATCAGCACCGATGGCTTACAGTGGAAGTTAGCTGGAGAGGCACAACAGACATCGTTGATGCAACTAAAGTGCTGATTGTGTACGGGGCTTCTATCCACTTTGTGACAGCTAATGCTCTGGTACTTTGATGTTCAAGCTAAAGGCTGTGTCACTCCATGACGGATAGAGAAAAAGGATTAGTTACGGATTTAAATATTTTGCCCGTTGGCAAATTCGTCGGTCTGGGATAGATTTGGGACTCTGAAGGACAGATGACATCACATTTCAACGGGCAATACAGAGATCTGCATTTAGCAGAAGGATTTTCCTGGTTGAAAGACACATATACACTGAGGGAAGCTGGATTTGAGCAGGGTTCGCCATGGTCTGAAACATAATGTCATATTTCCTCACTATTCGTGCAGTGTCATCGCAGCGCGGACATCAAACAACTCCACCACACCTTCTTGCCAACAGAAGGAGAGAGAGTGAAGATAGAAAAAAAACACAGCGCTGTCCTTTTCTTCAGTTTGATCTGGAACAGCTGTGTTGGGTCCTCTCTCTGCTCATTCAGACTTCACATCCCGCAGTGGAGCTTTGTCCAATCAGAAGCCCAGAGTGAACCACTGGATAGCCGCAGGATGTAAACTCAAGAGTATTGTAAAAGTAAATGACAAGTAGAGGACAAAATGGTAAACAAACTTGCAGGCAGTGTGAAAGCTCTCCACCTGATCACATTTCTGTTGTGTCAGATCTGATCTGTCCATATCGAGTATGAAAGTCTAAAACATCGTTATCAACCTAAATTTTGTCATGATACATTATCATGACTGTTTTATCACCAGCTAGCATGGGAGGCTGCATGAAAGAGGAGCTTACACTTGAAGCAGACAGAGTGTTGGATGATGGACAACATGGAACTCTGGCAAAAGAGATCCCTGCTGCCACTGAAGCCAGGAGCATAGGACCCCTTCACACATAACATGATTGAAGCCGACTGGCATACGAAGAAGGAATTGCATGCCACTCGTGAAAAATCGGAGCTGCCTCAAACTCCTCATACAGCTGTCACCACAACCATTTGTGCACACAGGCAGGTGACAGACAGCGAGTGCCCTGTGAGTGCCCATTCAACCCCTCTCTCAGTAGGTGTCGGCCAAATGCCAGGTGTCACACACGAACATCCAACACCGCTCGCTCGGCACTTAGAAAAGGCGGGGCTATTCTTGCTCCCAGCATGAGAGTAGAGCGCAGATGACCACCTTTGAGATGTCTGTGAAAATTGTCTAAGTGCAACACAAGTGTGGTATTGCTAAGCAACACATATGGGTGTGACTGTGCTGAACCCCCCCAACACACACACAAATGGCTTGTAGAATGTGTCATCGTCATCGTCGTCGTCCCCTTCCCCAACACAAATGGCTTGTAGAATGTGTGTGTGTGTGTGTGTGTGTGTCCCCCTCCCCAACACAAATGGCTTGTGGAGTGTGTCATCCTCCCCAAAACACAGACACACCTTAAATCCAACATTATCAGCTGTGGCTGAGGGTCCTGGAGTCTGGTCGCTGACCACCGTAGTGCGCTGCTAGAACAGCTGACCACTGTGCAATGCAACTCAGCTGGTGAACACACAATGCACATGTGTGGATTGGGCACTCATGCCCTCATGACATGCTGATAATTATGTACAGACATGATCATGTGAAACAAATGAGCTGGCCGGGCAGGCTGATGTCATTTGCACCACATAAATTGTTGTTTACATGGCAGACAGAAAGAGCAGAAATTAAATCAAACAAATAAGGGTGAAAGCATGAACTCATTCATGTGCGATCACTTTGCACATACGCTTTGTTGTGGACATACGGCGCCTGTCAGCTGACCGCCGACTGTCAGCTGGTCCTGATTGTACACGCAAGGTGTTTTTTTTTGTGAGCTGACAAGGTCCACAGACAAAAGTGGGTGTGTCCCTGCGACCTGCAGTTCAGATATCTGTGCTGGCAAGTCACAGCTGTAGAACACCTGTCGTTGCTTGTAGAATATGATCTTGCATAACTTCACTGTGAAGCGCGGATGTCAGCATGTTTCCTCACGTGGAAATAAATTAAAACATATATCGACTGTCAGCTGACCGCCGTGTCAGCACACTGCAATGCTGGATGCCACTGTGAGGCACGTGTAACTGCGGAATTTCCCCACATTGTAATAATTTACATATATCACATTTGCAATGCGGTCACCAGCGGATCACTACGCGCTGGACACGCCATACCGGCTGATGTGTTCATGAGATGAGCGCATCAGGTAATTCATGTGAAACATTAAAGGGAGAACAGTAATCCATATTTTATTACCTCCTGGCGTACATCTAGCACTGACACGAGCATGCAAGAATGTGTCGCCGTGGTATCGTTCACACCTATCTGACCGTGTGTCCCTCCCGATAGCAGGTGGAATGTTTCGCGGTTCCCCTTTTCGTTTTTTGTGCATGGATGTTCTGCTTCTTTCGCCCAATTTCATGTTACGTGTGAAGGAGCCCTTAACGATGTCATAATTTTTACTCTATAATCATCAAAGTAGAGCTGAGCAAACAAGGTTGTAGGGTGTTGTACTCACTTCCCCAACCACTCAGACAGTTTCCAAAGTACTGAGGGTGATCATTCTGCCTGAGTGCAAATGTGAGGACACAGCCTGGTTTAACCACAACAGATTTTGTTACCTTTCTTAAGCAGGACTGCTGTAGCATCACAAGTGACATTATCCTCAAGATCAGTGCTTCCTGTCAACCCATTTGCCAAATTCATGGAACCCTTCTTTCGACGATCAAAGTATCGGTGTGCCCTGCCATTAAACCTGGCCCACACAAGAAGAAAAAAAAAAACGATTAAAGGAAACCTGTTGTAGCTAAGTGCAACTGTGAGCTGAAATTAGTGTGAGGCTTGCACTCACTTCATGATAAGGATGTAGATTGCATACATAAGAACCAGGACAAGAGATTCCCACCTGCATGCCAGCACACAAACACAACATCAGTGAATTGTAGACTTTAGTATTTTAAAAATTAAATAAATGTAAATCCAGGAGAAATTACTCACCAGCAAACTTTCTCATCGTAGATAAACTACAGAGAAAGAAGACAAAAGTGAAATTAAAACAGCAACTGGAAGTTAAATTCTGTATTTACACATCTACCCCTCTAGGGGCAGGCAATAACAATCCAGGGCTCAAAAACCTTGGAAAAAATAAAACATGCCTAAAAATGATATTTAATTATATGTTATTCAAAAACAATAATAAAAAAAAACATTTTGTTGACACTAAGGATAGATGCTCTGTGGCACAATAAACAAAGAAAATATAAAATATTAAAACCACTAAATCCAGTCATACACTACAAACTAGTGTGAGTTTGTGTTGTCTATGTTTGATGTGACAAAAAAATGCAACATAATTAATAAATAAAATACAACATTTGTGTTGTTGTCTATGTTTGATGTGACAAAAAAGCAACATAATTATTAAATAAAATACGTCTGGCGTGGGCAATGTTTTCAAACTGAATTATGACATGGGCCTCCACAAATGTTATTTCCACACGGATCTGGATAAAGTTGTGATAGAAATTTAGGAATGTAACTGGCTTCTAGCCAGACAGTAACGTGGTTATTTTAACATGTTATCACATCATATTGGAGTTGAAATAAACTAATGCATATGATCTCGTTGCACATGCTGCCAGCTTTAAATAGAGACTGATTTTTTCCCAATTCGGTGGACTAGTGTAAGAGTTATAATGCTTTTGTGGCCCCAAAGGTGCTGAAATGAGATCATAGATGATAACTGGTTTGGCTGACTTTGACCTGGAGAAGAATCCAAGCAGCAGACACTCACTCATTGCTATAGGTCACTGGTTAACTTCAAACTATCACAACTATACAGCAAGATAGGAAGCACCAAGACCCAAAACACTTGGGCCTTCGTTCTCCTGCAAAGATATCAGGATCACCGCTGTCCAGCATGATTCTGTAAGATCTACCTCGACGGCTCTCAATGCCAAAGGCCAAGGACCCAGAGATATAAAAGTCACTGCCAAGATATATGAATGTCGCTGCAACTTCAGTAACTGCAAATCCACTCAGATTCCTTAGTAATTTGCTTCCCAAGTGCTGCAAAGATCACAACATTGTACAGCAAACACGTTTATGCATCCTGAAGCACTTACCACAATAAGTGCTGTGATAGACAAGGTATAATAAATAGAATCTCGAAGCAATGCCCAATGAGAGAGTTTCACTGCCTGCAAGAAACAGAAAAAACAAACTCAGTGTTAATGTATAGCATTTACAAAAATAACAATACAACATCAATTATCTTTATTTTCTAGCAACATTTAACCTTGCTAGACTTTTTCCCACAATGTGGAAGATAAATGCTTCTGACACTAGTAACACACTGACATAAACAGAGGTGCACTTACTGTAAGTTAACCTACAAGATAGTAGTCAATGAAAAATATACTTGCAGGGTAACTTCCTACACTAAAAATGCTCCCGTGTGTTTATACAAAAAAATACAATGCTGGAGCCCACGATGCCATGACTCGAACTCAGCATCCTACCACACAGCATTCGTATTGTATACATCTGTGGTGAGTCAGATGTGGATTCACTGCTGCTGAGATGCAGCATCAAAAAAGTTGTTCTGTACTTTGTGCAACACACCAGAAAATAAGCACTACTGAGGTTTAATAGTTTAACTTAAGAGTGTCCATTAAAGCTACAGTGTGTAGAATTTAGGGTGGCGTTATTAGCATAAACAGAATATAGCATTCATAACCACCTGTTCATCAGTGCATAATTATCTGTAACAATGAATTGATGTGTTTTCATAATCTGAGCACTTTAACTACATGGGAGCGGGCCCCATGATGTAGGCTGCCATGTTGGCCCACTATGTTAATACAGGAGCCCAAAACGGCCATACTTCCTCTGACTCTAGCATTTTGCAGTGTGACCAGACAACTGAACAAAAAGGAAAAGAAATCTGACGTAGCATAACATGAAGGGAAACAAATTTGTGAACGGTGACGCCATAATGCAGTCTGCAACCTCGCCAGATGAGACTAAATACTACATACAGTAGCTGACTTGAATACCCATTACGCTGCCCATCTCCCTCTGTTATTACACATAATATACAATCTGTGATGACATCACAATTTGGAGTTCAATGTATGTAATCCAGGGTGTATATTTTTTAGAGTAGAGGACTTATCCAAATATTCTGCTCATTTCTATGTGAGGCCCTGCCCTGTGCTTCATCAGGCTGCAATATCTTCAGTTATCTCTGAATCTGACGCAGCATACACCCCAAAGGACACAACGGCAATGAGAGCTACCAACCCTATCCAATGTGATGTGATACTGCACATATGTGGAGATAAGCAGAAGACAAGAGGACAAAATAAATAAATAAATACAAAAAAAAAAACTGCTGTAGAAACAAACAAATAAACAGAACACAAAGTCCACCTTTACAAAACATGAATTAAACGTGAAGAATGAAGGATACTTAGTGTGTTTGGTTTTTACAGCTTTTTTGCTTTTAGGATGAGTCAAAACAAGTGAACTAATTTTCATACAGGGAGGTGATGGTCTAGTGGTTAAATGGTGGGCTTGAGACCAGAGGATTCTCGGTTCAAACCCCTGCCTGACTGGAAAATCACTAAGGACCCTTGGGTAAGGTCTTTAATCCCCAAGTTGCTTCCGAAGTGGACTGAGCACCTTGCCTTGCAGCACACTGACATTGGTGTGTGTCTGTGTGAATGTGAAGCATCACTGTAAAACATTTTGAGCTTCTGATTCAGATGGAAAACCGCTATATAAATGCAGTCCATTTAACATCCACATAACAGCTGTGAAATGTTTATGTATGGCCTGCTAAGCAAACCATATGGGTGGCTGCAGATAAATGGCAGAAACAGGTAACCAAGGAATTAGAATGGGAAGTAATTTTGAAACCAGTTTTTCTAGTATTTAACTGCACTTTGCCTCTGTTGTGGTCTGCCTTTGCCCTTGCTCTCTGTCCTGTTTGTGTGTTGTTCTTCTGTTTTCCCTCCAGGTGGTGCGCTGCAGAGTCGAGGAACACCTGCTTCTCATCATCTCCTCGCACCTGACGCTCATGAGCTCCTGATCAGGAGCGGGTTAATTAAACTCCACTGAGACCTTGATCTTGCCAGAATCTTGATTCCTGGATGACTGCAGAATACTGCTTCATGGCCTCGTCTACACGGATGCTTCCAGGCATTCTTACATCTCAGCTTCCCGCAGCTCTTCTCAAGGTAATCTGGACTCGTCTATTTTCTGTAATACAGGCTCGCTGACCTTTTGGTGTTTCCAGATGCCTTCCTGTGCGGCTTCCATGCTGGGCTGCTCCTGGCTCCCACTCCACTTCCAGCACTATGTCACTTTGGAACTCGCTGCTGCGCTAAGCCCCAGAGCGCACCGCTCTGCCTCATCCAGTTAAGTTCCTGCATGACTGTGAGTTTGTGAGATTCCGCTCTCACCCTGCTCCTGTTTGTGACTGTGCATGACCAAGAACTGTTTCCAAAAACTTTATGAACTGATGTGCAGAACAACTGAGAACTCTCAAGTCGTTTCTGAAGCCAAGCCAAGCTTAACTGGAACTGTGTCATAAGACATGCAGCATCTGACCTCTGACCTTCTGAGGACAATGAACTGTGAACATTTCCTGAACAGTGAATTTTATTTCCTGAACTGTGAACGTTCCTGCCTTAAGCCTACCGTGAACTGTCAGTTGTTAAAGGCTTCCAGCGTTACAAGTGCATTCACTCACCTTCTGTTCTCCCCCTCCTAGAACATTACTCGTCCTCGGCTTTGCGCATCCTACCTGGCTCCGGTTCCAGTCCCCATATTCAGGATTCCAGCTTATTCCAGCTTCCAGCCAGGCTTAAACTGAAGCCTGGCTCGGTGCGCACTGAAGTCCACCACTACAAGCGGGCCCTGTCTCGGCTCTGCAGACATCCCCAGCGCAGCACTTTCAGTTATTAATTTACTGTAAATAAATCTCTTTTCTTTCACAAACCGTTCTCTTCTTTGCTCCCAGCGTTTGAGTCCCTCACCCGTAATGGTTTGGTCCTATCCGGACCTATAAACATGACAGCCTCATGGCTTTGGAACTACTGACAGGCCTGTACTACCAACAGAGAATGGGTTCTTGAACTGATGTAGCTCAGTGTTATTTTATTTGTTATAGAACATTCTGCATTTCCACCAGTTTTGAGTGTAACCAATGTAATCAAGGACATCATCAAAGGATGATTATGATTCATACAGAAAAAAGTCCCTTTTTGGGGGGTCCGAGCTGGTAACCGTATTTTCAGGTGAAGAACTGGTTTAGTTTTTGTTGAAACAGCTCGATTACGGGAATCGTTTTGATTCAAACCTTGTCCAGTAAGTTGAGCACAACCTCTGAAAAGTCAGTTTGAATGTGTTAACTAGCTAACTGACCAGATAAATTGATAGACAGCATTATAAGTTTTGGAACTGATGGAAGTGAGCACACTAATGTGGAATAAAAGTTCTTTTCCATGGTGGAAGTAGATGCCTAAAAACGTAGACATTGACCGACTAGTGTATTTTCTGGAGTATAAGTTGCAGTAACCCTCGAACTAGTAAAAATTACGGTAATCAGGTTAGTGCAGGTAAAGCCATAACCTCTCAGTCCCACCGTACTCTTCTTTGGCATCATACCTGACCGGCAAAGAAACCACAAACTCCAATGATACAGAGGATGTTGAAGACAGCTGAGCCCACAATGGTCCCAACACCCACGTCGCCTTTTGTGATGAACACCCCTGGGGACAGAATGTGTCAACAACTTTGTGATGAGCCTTTTAAAGTCATTAGCATATGCAATGACAGTCAAGCATGTGCAGTGCCGACAAACAGATGTCACACAGCTATCAAAAAAAACAAATAAACAACTCAGACAGTGGAAGTGATCAGGGAGGGATACAGTCCACGAGCAGCGTTACCAATGACGGATGTGAAGAGCTCAGGAGCTGAGCTGCCAGCTGCCATGAAGGTTGCACCAGCAACATCCTCGCTGAGATGGAGACGCTGTGAGAGACGCGACAAGAGAAAGAAAAATAAAGACAACTGCAATAATCAGAGGCTACAAACACTCGCCTCTGCTCCCCTCAACAGAAAATAATAACTGCTTTTTTAGTATGACGACTAAGGAAATTTACTACTGCACACCATTTCCAGATTAATCAGGAGCGTCATTACATGCAGTTTGGTAGACATTAGTGAGGGAATACCCCTTCTAATAAATTTTGTAATTCGACTGGAGATCAGCGACGCTTTTGCTCATACATAACTGTGACAATCACCAAACCACCAGCTGGAGGGACTCGAAGAAGGAGAAATTATTTTTGTAATTATTTACTTGATGTTCCAGTCATCCATGTCAACCTGAAGCAATGCATTTATTTATTTCTTCAATGGATGAACATTGGACATTTACACGCAGTTTGCACAGATTGCTTCACAAATATGACAAGCTGCCCATCTTTCCCTAAAAGTGACCTCCAGTGCTGAAAAATTAAGCCAAAGTGGAAATGCCAAACCATGTAGTTCTCTGAATTGCTATTTACAAAAGTGAGTCAATGCTCACAGACAACCATGTAAAAATGTAAATTTTGTAGCAGAAATAAACGTGTCTGCAGCCTTGTGCAAAAATGGTTTTTATCTCCATAGTAGGTTTTTCTGTTCATGGCAAATCTTTACAGATCTCATCAGTATACAGTGTATCTGGAAAGTATTCACAGCATTTCACTTTTTCCACATTTTGTTATGTGACAGCCTTATTCCAAAATGGATGAAATTCATTTTTTCCTCAAAATTCTACACACAATGTCCCATAATGACAATGTTAAAAAGTTGTTGTTGTTGTTTTGAGATTTGTACAAATTTATTAAAAAAACTAAAAAAATAACATGCACATAAGTATTTACAGTCTTTGCCATGAAGCTCAAAATTGACCTTAGGTGCATCCTGTTTCCACTGATCATCCTTGAGATGTTTCTACAGCTTAATTTGAGTCCACCTGGGGTAAAGTCAGTTGATCAGACATGATTTGGAAAGACACACACCTGTTTACATATAAGGTCCCACAGTTGACAGTCAGAGTACAAACCAAGCATGAAGTCAAATTAATTGTCTGTACACCTCCAAGACAGGCACAAATCTGGCGAAGAGTACAGAAACATTTCTGCTGCTTTGAAGATCCCAATGAGCACAGTGGCCTCAATCATCCATAACTGGAAGATGTTTGGATCCAGCAGGACTCTTCCTAGAGCTGGCCACCCGTCTAGACTGAGTGATCGGGGGAGAAGGACCTTAGTCAGGGAGGTGACCAAGAACTTGATGGTTACTCTGTCAGAGCTCCAGCATTCCTCTGTGGAGAGAGAAGAACCTCCCAGAAGGACAACCATCTCTGCAGCAATCCACCAATCAGGTCTGTATGGTAGAGTGCCAGAAGGATGCCACTGCTTAGAAACTCCGTCTGGAGTTTGCGAAAAGGTACCTGAAGGACTCTCAGACTATGAGAAACAAAATTCTCTGGTCTGACGAGACAAAGACTGAACTCTTTGGTGTGAAAGTCAGGCATCATGTTTGGAGGAAACCAGGCACCATCCCTACAGTGAAGCATGGTGGTGGCAGCATCATGCTGTGGGGATGTTTTTCAGCGGCAAGAACTGGGAGACTAGTCAGGATTGAGGGAAAGATGAAGGCAGTAATGTACAGAGACATCCTGGATGAAAACCTGCTCCAGAGCACTCTTGACCTCAGATTGGGGTGACAGTTCATCTTTCAGCAGGACAATGAACCTAAGTACACAGCCAAGATATCAAAGAAGTGGCTTCAGGACAACTCTGTGAATGTCCTTGAGTGGTCAGACCTGAATCCGATTGAGCATCTCTGGAGAGATCTGAAAATGGCTGTGCACCGACGCTCCCCTGGAGCTTGAGATGTTGGGGAAGTGTCGTGACACGGACCCACAACAGGGGGCGTTAATGAAGGGACAATGGAATAGCCAAAAAGTAACAATTTAATGTTGTGAAGGTGCACAACGTGATACAGACAGATACAAATATGTGTTATATCAATCCAACAAAAGGTGACGTGTGGCAGGCTCGAAGATAGGAGACGTCCGGTGAGAGAGAAGCCGGAACCCACACAAGCCTCACCACCAACGGACCTGAAGAACACCGGAGCCGCCAAGCCCTGCGCCCCAGGTGGCCACTGTCTTCAGCAGTCAGACCCGGTACTGCTGGCAGAAAACAGAAACAGTTCTGGATGAGTGTGAGTCCGCACACTCAGTAATCCCACAGTCTGTGTTCAGTTACGGAGGGAGAACCTCCACCTCCAATCACACACTCGTGCAGCTCCTGTCTAACCACTTATCTGGTTGGGGTGTGAAGCGAAGCCGTCGCTGATCACACCAAACGCCAATCCCACAGACAAGGCAAGCACCACAGGAAAACGGCTGCAAAAGAAGTTCAGACTATTACTCAATGTTTTGTTCAGCAGAGAAAAATTACCTGTATGGTAGACGATTTCTCGGCGAGGAGGTGGAGCTGCAGTCCGGTCTTTATAGTGGTGGTGATGGGTGACAGCTGGTGTTGAGTAATGACAGCTGTCACCTCCAGCGGCTCCGACGCCCTCTCGTGCTTGGAGCCCGCACTCCAACACGTGGGACACGTGGAAAACAGGATGGATCCGCAGTGAAGCTGGCAGCTGTAGCTTCACTGCGGCCGGGCTGAGGACCTTGGTGATGGGAAAGGGTCCGATATACCTGTCCTTCAGCTTGTGTGATTCCACTTGAAGGGGGATGTCCTTCGTTGATAACCATACCTCCTGCCCAGGCTGGTATGCAGGGGCTGGGGAACGCCGGCAGTCTGCATGGGCCTTGGCCCTCGTCCGGGCCTTCAACAGGGCAGAACGGGTAGTTCGCCACACCCGGCGGCACCTCCTGAGGTGGGCCTGGACCGAGGGCACACCGACCTCACCCTCCACAAGCGGGAACAATGGGGGCTGATACCCCAAGCACACCTCGAACGGGGAGAGGCCGGTGGCAGATGACACTTGGCTGTTGTGGGCATACTCAATCCAGGCCAGATGGGTACTCCAGGCCGTCGGGTGCGCGGAGGTAACGCAACGGAGGGCCTGCTCCAACTCCTGGTTGGCCCGCTCTGCCTGTCCGTTCGTCTGGGGGTGATACCCGGACAAGAGACTCACGGTGGCCCCCAGTTCCTTGCAAAAACTCCTCCAAACCTGAGAGGAGAACTGAGGGCCACGGTCTGAGACGATGTCCGCTGGTATCCCATGCAGACGCACGACGTGGTGGACCAGAAGGTCTGCTGTCTCCTGGGCCGTAGGGAGCTTCGGGAGGGCCACGAAATGGGCCGCCTTGGAGAACCGGTCCACTATCGTCAAGATGGTGGTGTGGCCCTGGGACGGCGGGAGGCCCGTGACAAAGTCCAGGCCGATGTGGGACCAGGGGCGATGAGGCACCGGTAGGGCTCGGAGGAGTCCTGAGGTCCTCTTGTGGTCTGCTTTGCCCCTGGCGCAGGTGGTGCAGGCCTGGACGTAGTCCCGGACGTCGGCTTCCATAGATGCCCACCAGAAGCGCTGCTGGACTACTGCCATGGTCCTACGCACCCCAGGATGACAGGAGAGTTTGGACCCATGGCAGAAGTCCAAAACTGCAGCTCTGGCCTCTGGTGGGACGTACAGCTTGTTCTTCGGGCCGGTCCCCGGGTCCGGGTTCCGTGCCAGGGCCTCCCGGACGGTCTTCTCCACGTCCCAGGTGAGGGTGGCCACAACAGTGGACTCGGGGATGATGGTTTCTGGGGGGTCTGACAGCTCGGCCCTGACTTCCTCTTCATGCACCCGGGACAGTGCATCCGACCGTTGGTTCTTGGTCCCGGGGTGGTACGTAATCTGGAAGTCAAAGCGCCCGAAGAACAGTGACCAGCGGGCTTGCCTGGGGTACAACCGCTTGGCGGTCCGGATGTACTCCAGGTTCCGATGGTCCGTGAAAACCGTGAAGGGCACCGCCGCTCCCTCCAACAGGTGTCTCCACTCTTCAAGAGCCTCCTTCACCGCCAAGTGTTCCCGATTGCCGACGTCATAATTCCTCTCAGCCGGGGTCAACCTGCGGGAAAAATAGGCACAAGGGTGGAGGACCTTATCGGACTCCCCGCTCTGGGACAGCACGGCTCTTATCCCTGAGTCAGAGGCATCCACTTCCACTGTGAACTGGCGAGTAGGATCGGGCTGCACCAGAACTGGCGCAGTCGAGAACCGGCGTTTCAACTCCCTAAACGCGGCTTCGCACCGATCCAACCAGGTGAAGGGGACTTTAGTGGAGGTCAGGGCTGTCAGGGGGCTAACTACCTGACTGTAGCCCTTAATGAACCTCCTGTAGAAATTTGCAAAGCCGAGGAACTGTTGCAGTTTCCTACGGCTTGTTGGGTGGGGCCAGTCTCTCACCGCCGCAACCTTGGCCGGATCAGGGGCGACGGAGTTGGAGGAGATTATGAACCCCAGGAAGGACAAAGAAGTGCGGTGGAACTCGCACTTCTCGCCCTTCACAAACAGCCGGTTCTCCAACAACCGCTGCAGGACCTGACGTACACGCTTGACATGAGTCTCAGGGTCCAGAGAAAAGATGAGGATGTCGTCTAGATACACAAAGACAAACCGGTGTAGGAAGTCCCGCAAGACGTCATTAACCAAAGCTTGGAATGTCGCGGGGGCGTTTGTGAGGCCGAACGGCATGACCAGGTACTCAAAGTGACCTAAGGGGGTGTTAAATGCCGTCTTCCATTCGTCTCCCTTCCGGATCCGAACCAGGTGGTACGCATTCCTAAGATCAAGTTTGGTAAATATTTGGGCTCCATGCAGGGGCGTGAACACCGAATCCAACAGAGGTAACGGGTATCGGTTGCGAACCGTAATGTCGTTCAGCCCTCTGTAATCGATGCATGGACGGAGTCCGCCGTCCTTTTTACCCACAAAAAAGAAACCAGCACCCATCGGGGAGGTGGAGTTCCGGATCAACCCGGCAGCTAACGAGTCCCGGATGTAGGTCTCCATTGATTCGCGTTCCGGACGTGAGAGGTTGTACAGCCTGTTGGACGGGTACTCAGCGCCCGGAATCAAATCGATGGCACAATCGTACGGTCGGTGCGGGGGAAGGGCGAGTGCCAGATCTTTGCTGAAGACGTCAGCAAGATCGTGGTACTCACATGGCACCGCCGTCAGATTGGGGGGGACGTTGACCTCCTCCTTAGCTATCTCACCGGGTGGAACCGAGGATCCTAAACACTCCCGGTGGCAGGTTTCGCTCCACTGCGTCACAACCCCCAGACGGCCAATCAATCCGGGGATTGTGTTTCAACACCCATGGAAAACCCAAAATCACTCGGGAGGTAGAAGGTGTTACAAAAAACACTATCTCCTCCCTGTGATTCCCAGACACCACCAAGGTCACTGGCTGTGTCTGGTGTGTGATTAATGGAAGAAGAGTGCCATCTAGTGCTCGTACCTTCACAGGGGAAGGCAGAGCCACCAGAGGGAGCCCTACTTCCTTTGCCCATCTGCTGTCCAGCAGATTCCCTTCTGACCCCGTGTCTATAAGTGCTGGGGCGTGAAGGGTTAAATCCTCACAAAGGATCATGACTGGGATTCGTGCTGATTTTCGGGGTTCCCCCGCGTGCGTGTTATGGCCCACCCTTAGCCCAGTTTCTAAGGACGGGCGTTGTAGTTTGACCGTTTGGGACAGTTCCTTTGTATGTGACCTTTAGACCCACAGAAAAAACACTCCCCGCGGGCCTGCTTCCCTTGTCTGTCCTTTGATTTCATTTTGGCCCTGCTCGTGTCCATAGCTTCGTCAGCAGAGGGAGCTGTAGCCACACGGGGCCCTCTGGCTGTGGAGCGTGGGGACGACGGCATCCTTTTGGACCCGGAAGGAAGAGGGACGGCCCGTGCCCGGTCACGCCCCCCGCCCTGCTCCCGACGGTGTTCCTCTAACCAGTTGTCTAAGCGTATAACCAGGTTGACAAGCCCGTCAAAATCCCGCGGTTCCTCCTTAGCCAGCAGGTGCTCCTTCAGGACCGGAGACAGTCCGTTTATGAAGGCGGCACGGAGTGCAACGGTATTCCAGCTGGACCTCGCAGCCGCGATGCGGAAGTCGACTGCATACTCGGCTGCACTCCGGCGCCCCTGTCGCATTGACAGTAGCATGCTCGAAGCAGTCCCGCCTCTGTTGGGATGATCAAAAACCTGTTTGAACTCCCTTACAAACCCAGCGTATGACGTCAGGAGCCGTGAGTTCTGCTCCCAGAGCGCCGTAGCCCAGGCGCGTGCCTCTCCTCGAAGCAAATTGATGACATAAGCCACCCGGCTAGCGTGTGACGCGTATATGACGGGACGCTGTGCAAAGACGAGCGAGCACTGCATCAGGAAGTCCGCGTACGTCTCAACACAACCTCCGTACGGCTCCGGAGGGCTTATGTATGCTTCAGGGGATGGTGGGGGGGGTCGTTGAACGACCAGTGGAATGTTTGTGTCTGACAAAGGATCAGCAGGAGGAGGTGCTGCAGCAGCGCCTTGATCGCGCGCCTCCACCCTGGCGGTGAGAGCCTCCATCCTCCGATTGAGGATAACGTTCTGCTCGGTGACCAGATCCAACCGAGCAGTGAAAGCGGTCAGTATTTGCTGCAGCTCCCCTAACACGCCTCCTGCTGGTGCCTGTGCACCTTGCTCTTCCATTGGCCGTTCAGGCTCGAGTTGACGCCCCTCGGGATCCATGACGCTGGCCGAGAAATCCTGTTGAGGAAGTGTCGTGACACGGACCCACAACAGGGGGTGTTAATGAAGGGACAATGGAATAGCCAAAAAGTAACAATTTAATGTTGTGAAGGTGCACAACGTGATACAGACAGATACAAATATGTGTTATATCAATCCAACAAAAGGTGACGTGTGGCAGGCTCGAAGATAGGAGACGTCCGGTGAGAGAGAAGCCAGAACCCACACAAGCCTCACCACCAACGGACCTCAAGAACACCGGAGCCGCCAAGCCCTGCGCCCCAGGTGGCCACTGTCTTCAGCAGTCAGACCCGGTACTGCTGGCAGAAAACAGAAACAGTTCTGGATGAGTGTGAGTCCGCACACTCAGTAATCCCACAGTCTGTGTTCAGTTACGGAGGGAGAACCTCCACCTCCAATCACACACTCGTGCAGCTCCTGTCTAACCACTTATCTGGTTGGGGTGTGAAGCGAAGCCGTCGCTGATCACACCAAATGCCAATCCCACAGATAAGGCAAGCACCACAGGAAAACGGCTGCAAAAGAAGTTCAGACTATTACTCAATGTTTTGTTCAGCAGAGAAAAATTACCTGTATGGTAGACGATTTCTCGGCGAGGAGGTGGAGTTGCAGTCCGGTCTTTATAGTGGTGGTGATGGGTGACAGCTGGTGTTGAGTGATGACAGCTGTCACCTCCAGCGGCTCCGACGCCCTCTCGTGCTTGGAGCCCGCACTTCAAGCAGGGCGCCATCTGGTGGTGGTGGGCCAGCAGTACCTCCTCTTCAGCGGCCCACACAACATGAGAAGTGCTGCAAAGAGGAATGGGCAAAACTGTCCAAAGATAGGAGCACCAAGCTTGTGACATCATATTCAAGAGGACTTGAGGCTGTAATTGATGCCAAAGGTGCATCAACAAAGTATTACGCAAAGGGTGTGAATACTTATGTACGTATGATTTCTTAGTGTTTTAATTTTAATAAATTTGCAAAAACAAACAAACAAACCTTTTTTCATGTTGTAATTAGGGTGTGTTGTGAGTACAATTTTAATGGAAAATTTAATTTACTCCATTCTGGAATAAAGCTGTAACAACAAAATGTGGAAAAAGTGACGTCCTTGTAATATTTTCCAGGTGCACCGTACGCTATTTTGAGTGATAAAGTTATGAACAATTAGGGGCGTGGTCATTTTGAGTGACAGCTAGTGTTTGCTGGTATGATACAGTTGGCCACCCACTAGCTGCTAAAAGTGGCTGCTACTGCAGTAGCGCTGGACTCAGCTGTAAGCGGGTTTCTATTATGCACCAAATTGTGTAGTTTGAAGTAGTAAATTGAAAATGTACTCAGTGGAAACCCGTGTATTTCTAAAAACTCTTAAGTATCGCAAAATGTAGGAGGCTTTCAGGCAATTTCAAAAAGCCATATTTCACAAACCTGCAATGGAAATACTTTTTCCACTATTACATGATGTACAGAAAGACTTTCATGACATTCTGAAATACACGGCATGGTACGTGTGGACAGAGGACGACACAGAGACCTTCTTAAACCTTATAAGAGATTAAAAAACAACTATAAAAGAGCAATATTTATTAAGACCTTCTGTCGCCATGACTATTGGAATTACAATTCTGGTGAGTGCCACACTAAAGTGACATTTGGTGCAAAGGGACAAAACCCACAGTTGCATTCCATCATTCAATGGAAACTGTAATTTTGCTATTGTTTCCTCTTTTTTTTGACGACATTGAAAATATTAACATTTGTGAAAATCTGTCATGGAAACGCAGCTACTGGTTGTCTTTTCTGACCATTTTATTACAAGTATCTTAGGTAATATGGCTTACTGGGTGGTCAACTGGACTAATGGAACATCTAAGAAGTCAGTGCTCCAGTATCTGTTGAGTGGAATTTTAGTGTTATTTAATTTGTAAGTTAGCACCATTAACATAAATGGGCAAGTACTGATATGTTGGTGATGTTAGTTGCATGCACAATCCCATTTTAATGGAAGCAATATGCTGGTCACAGTTTAGAGAAGCCACACCCAAGCCAGAAAACCATCCGTTACATGCCTGAACTGGTTACCTAGCCTGTTAGCCTGAGCTATCTTGGTAGTGTTGCAATAGGTGGGCATGTTCAGGCTTCATTCATCCTGCTCAGGGCACAATGGTCTTGGCACACACTCCACCCCTTTACCCATCAATAAGTTGGCTGGGAGTCAGGCACTATCAAGACAGCAACATCTAGAGCCGTTCCATCTGTTCTCCGAAGCCAGTGTTCAGAAACTATATGGGTGATGTCAGTGAGACTGAATGTGTGAGTTGATGGCAGCGGCTTTGACAGGTATATCTGTGCTTTTTCTCCATGTAAGAGCTGCTGTAGTAAACTGAGGGCTTCACCCTCAGGCTCAGCTCGTGTTTCACCACTACAGTCCACAGCAACATCCACAGTGCACTCAGTGCTGCTCCAGTCTGGGTCACCTTTGCCCTCACTCATGAGCAAAACCAGTCATCCAATTTACTTCATGTTTGGCTGCAAACTGCCTCAGTGCAGAATTTACACTGGAGGATTTCCATTTAAAAAAATATGTTGTAATGTGCGAGTTGCTGGTGCACTTCTCTCTTAAATGGAATGACAGATAACACTTCAACTGGTTTATTCAGTGTTTCACCAAAAAATACCCCCTATGACTAATTAAGTAACTAAATACAACCCTTTAGTGGCCGTTGTCCTACTTCATGCACAGATAACACGCCATGTCAACAGCAAGGATGGAGCTGGATGGAGCCCGTACTGTTTAATAAATCACATACCTCACAAATCTTCTCCAAAGATGGAACGAAGTAGTCATCACAGACGAGGGCCAAGGCACAGAACATGTAAACTGTCTGTGGTGAGACAGACAGCAGTAAATATAAACAAGGATCAATAAAGTAAAATGGTCTATGTTTTGAGTTGTTTCATGCACAGACACATGAACAGACAGACAGAGCTGTTGAGACAAGGATGTTACATAAACTGCTTAACTTAATAGACAACACTTCACATCCGCTACACAACCTGCTGGTCAGACAGCAGAGTGTTTTCAGACAGAGGTTCATTCAGCTCCGCTCTCGTAAGGAGTACCACAGGAAGTCATTCTGCACACAATATACAGTATAATGACCCATAATACCTCCCACCTTCCACTGCCCCCGTACCAGAAGAGAAGACTTATCTTGTTAGTGACAAAACAAAATACACAATCTAATATTAAATTACACAGTTATCATTATTGTACTATTTCATTCCATTCATGTTTTCTGAATCCAACCTCAATGTATGTTTTGACAATTCATGTAAATTGTTGCTGATACATTAGAGTTTCCTTTAGGGATCAATAAATTAATCAATATCTATCTATCTATCTAGACATACAGACAGACAGACAAACCAACCATCAGATTATTCAATCAACTGACAGACAGACCAACCAACAGATAGACTGTGTGATAAACAGATAGACAGATCCATCGACCGACAGACATGTCTACCAACAGACACATTGACAGATCAACTGATCAACAGACATATTGTTTGATCGCCTGGTTGACCAACAGAGGGACAGATGGACAGACAGACTGACTGACAGATAAATTGTCAGATAGACAGGAATGGCCGATAGATGGGCCCAACTATCAGAGTGTTCAACCAAACGGTGGAAAGACACAAACGTACAGAATGAGCAAGCAACAGACCAACAGATAGATGATGAACTGATGGACAGACAGACCAACAGATAGATGAAACTGTATGTAAACTGCCAAGAAAGCTGTCGCAGTGGATTTGGTAAATGAAGACAAGCCCAAAGATTCTCAAATCTACGTGATCCCATGCAAATGTGGTCCAACGCAAATCAAAATAAATAAATATTTAAAGAAAGCATGAATGGCACAGCCATGGGAGAGGACTATTTCAGTTTTTAAATAAGGAAATGGGTTTTTACTTTTAAAACATTCATTAAAAAGTTCAGCAGTGAAAGTTTATTTCTATGGAGTTTGCTGATTCCTGAATTAGTGTTCTGAATGGACAGAACAGAAAATGAGCATGAGCTCTGACCACGAATGACATAGTTTTAACAGCAAATCATTTGCTTTATGAAGAGCCTTCAGTCGTGCATGTTATAAATACCCGCCTTGTGTATTGCTGCATATAAACACTCAGCACGTGTAGATTTTCCTTCACATCACATTCTTATCAAACACAGCAGATACTAAACTGGGGATGGTGTGCAGAACAGAATGAAACACAGACCGTAATTATCAACAGAAGAAATGTCAGGTCATGATGACAGATTGACTGTGAACAAAGGAACAGCGTGAATATTTTTATACTGGTGACTGCAAACTGTGAGGAGTTGAAAGCTTTCTCTGAAGAAAATTTGCAGAGTAATCACTCAATCAGGCTTTATTATAAACCACAAGTAGTTCTTCAGCTGAATTACCAAATAAGCTGTGGTTTGTCTGGCTGAGCACAGACAGAGAATTTATGTGCATAAAAACACTGATGTCAAGTGTGGCTCACCGAATGAAAGAAAGGACCAGTGGCTTTAATATGTATTCAGATTTGAGTGGACAGTTTGGGAAAACAACAGAATAAAGATGCCTTGACACTTGCACGAATCTGATCTCTGCACTGGCATGCAATTTAGCGTGCCAATGAGTAAACCTGCTGCAAATTGTTGTAAACTGTCCATGAACTGTGCGCAGCTGTGTGCCAGTGTGCAAAGAAAATTTTCTGCATAAATTGCATGAACTAATTGTGAACACTGCACAATCTATTTGCAAACACTGCGTGTAACTGTGTGTCAATGCGTGTCATAGCACGCAGGGCCTCGCACAGTTTACGCACAGTGTACAACAGTTAGACATTGGTACACAACATTGTGTGCCGTGCGGGGTTTAAAAAATTTGTGCAAGTGTCAAGGTGGCTTTTCAAGCGTACCATCTAATGACACACATTGGCACGACAAACTACAAACATTCGTACAAGTTTCAAGGTGGCTTAACAGTATAAAAAGAAGTGGTTGTTTTAAAACACAATAACTTTTAGGGTTCTTTCTGGATCATGGTAAAAATTAAATATATGACACGATGCTACATGACGATATCACATGACCTAATACATTTTATTGTCCCCATATAGAAATTTGTCTTGGACTCAGATACTGTACACCTACACTGTACTAAAAAAACTTTGGTGGCTCACATCAGCATGAAGCTTTGAGCGAAATTTCAAGATGTGTTTTATCAGAGTGAAGTGACTGTAGCTTTGGGGTTCACAAATGCACTGATGCATAAGTGAAGGTACACTTACACACAGAACGTGGAGGGCCACGGCTCCTTCTGTCCTCTCTTTGTTTGTGAACAGGTCAGTGGGAAACTCATGCAGAGCTGGAAGAGACAGAAACATCAGTTTACACACAGGAGGTGACTATATATTAAGAATGTGGTAGATTATACGGGGAAACTGTGCAAAGAAACCCACTGAGCCCATGTGCACAGTACTTTACCAAGAGAATGTGTTTACGTGAGCAAGAGTAACTGCGGCTTTCCAAGGACACTGTATTAGCATGTCACCTCTCAGAGGGTCGACGGAGTGTAGAATGAGGAAAAATAAACATTAGGAAGACAAAGAGGAGAGATTGTTTTGCAAAAAAGTAAGGAATATTAGGGCATCAGAAGTGAAACGAGGAGCAAGTGAAAGGCAAACGGTTATAGTTTAAACACAATTTGTCAGTCTACTTTTGTGCATCTAACTGTGAAAAAGAGATTTACAGAAAGAAATGCAAAGCTGGCAGATGAAGAGTGTTAAGTAAAACAGAAGGAGGTGAAAAATGAGTTTGGCCTAAGAGGTGGCACACGTTACTCTGCCCTTCGTGCCTTCTTTCCACCTCTAGAGCCTCAAATGTTGCTCAAATGTTCCCAAAAGCCGGTTTGAGGGACCTCTGGCCTCTCACCCTTGTCATCATCTCCGCCTGCTCACAGGCCACTGTTAACATCTGTTACATATTGCAGCATCTACTCCCTCGTAAAGGTCAGCCAGTGACAAAAAAAAAATTTTGTTTCAACACTCTGAAACCAACAGAAAGCACCAAGAGTCTTGTCTGAGGAGGGATAGTCAAACCCAGGCCCAGATTTGGGGAGGCTCATGCAGGTGGTCACTGGGAACATCCTTTCTCACAGTAAGGATAACCATCTTAACGTGATATTGAGGGAACATAGAAAGGTCCACAATGGCCACAGGCAGAGAAAAGACCAGATGTTGGTTGGTTGGTCTGGTTGCTCCAGTGGTCAGTATTCCACAGACAGTGCTGTCACAGACTGGCTCCTCCTGCTGGTGTCAGACATCAGCCCAGTCAACCAACACGTGTACTCAGATTTAGGCACTGAATGTAACCACAAATTTTACAGCTCCAAATCTTTTATCAAATTTCACACATACTAATTAAACAAATAAAGAAACCAATATCTAATTTAGGAGCTTAGCAGGTTAGTATTCCACCCGTTTTAATCAAATCATAATCAGTTTTTTCATGTACTGCAGAAGCACAAACAGTAATTGACAACTTTAGCATTCACCTTTGCCTCTTAAGACTCATTTGCAATGACAGTATCTTGGTGTTTGAGTGGCAGCAGTCCTCCTCTGCACCACGTTCCACTGCTATAACATCTTATATTTAACACTCTGCAGAGCAGTAAGTAGCCTGTATGGTGTCACAGAGTACACAAAGCAAACATCCATCTCACGGCGACAGCTGGATGTGTTTAATAGTCACGGCTACCAGACATTAGCTAGCTCAAACTAAATCCATCCAAAATCTCACTGTGTGAAGGGAAAGAACAAGTGGCTCTGGTAGTGTGAACAGTAGTGGGCACAGTTCCGCTAATCTGCTAACTGCTAATTAGCGAAGCTAACTGTTTCGTTAGCATATTATCTTTTCAGCTAATTTTGAAAATCATCAGCAGATTAAGTAGCTTCTGATAAATTTAGTTCCGCTAACTTTCAGTCTGCTAACATTTCTTTGCTGGTATAATGAGCAAGACCGTTTGTAAACCCTAAAACCAAACATTAAATCTTGTCTGTTGGGTGTTTTGTAACAGTCAGGCTGCCGTAAGGAACTCAGCCCTCCCCCAGCAGAAGGGGGTGGGCCAGCTACCGGTGCAGCTGAGAAAAAAACATCATTTACTTTCAACATGCAGCAGCTCAGACAGTGGCAGAAGAGGTAAATTGCAACATCGTTTTCACTCATGGCACAACATAACTCTTCACCAAACTAACTACATTCCTTGAACTATAAAAACACAACAAGTCTATAACACTAACAACACTCCTAAACAAATGTACTACAATGATAATAAAAACAAACCCGAACTCCCATAATGCATTGCTGCAATGCACTGTGATCGACTTCTTTAAAAGACAGCGTGTACATGCAAACCTTTACTTTTTTAAGTGAAAAGACACTTATTTATGGTGATAAATTTGTCTCATTAATACCTGCAAATGCACAGAGGGTGATCTACAAATAGTCCTTGATTTGCACGTTTTGTGATCCACAAACACAAATTTCCGATTTGTAACTTGTGTGTTGGTTTTTACAAAAAGATTTGTAAATACATCATTTTTTCCATTTGTAAAAAACAAACAAACAAACAAAAAAAGTATTTGCAAAACTGAAAATTCTGTTTGTGAAGTGTGACTCAGCATGATGGCCGCTTTTCACAATCCCATCCAGTAGATGGCAGTGTTCTATGCGTTTTGCCTGATAAGACGAGTCTGATTTCCCATAATGCCTTTTGGCACTTGTGTCGGTTTAACGCTCAAACTTTCAGAATTCGCGTATTACTTTAAGAGTGCGATATTTTCACTTTGTACAAATGACAGAGTTGCTGTTGATAACAAGTCCGAAATTAGTCTGTTTATAAATGAAACCATGAGTGAAAGTGCCTTGCATTTGGTTTACACTGCCACCGTGAAAGGTAAGTGAGACATCTTTGCAGCAGCTGACAGGGTGTTTAAAGACACAAGTGCTGCATTGAGTTTACTCCGAAGCCTCTGCAGCGCAAAAAGTTGAAACTGATTCATCAGTTGCTGACAGTGTGCCAAGTCAATACTAAAACTTAGAGGTTAACTGTAATTTCTGCAATTTTTTTTTTTTTTTTTTTTTAGGAGTTTATCGGTTTAGTGTCATAAAAGTTAACTTTTCAGTTAGCAGATTAGTGGTTATCAAAGCTAACTTTTCGGTAAGCTGTGCCCACCACTGAATGTGGAGATGAGAAAGAGACAAAACTGATGTCAGAAGCAAAAATGCCAAAAAGATCAGTTAAAAAAGAGGTAGAAATAATAAAAGAAAAGATGAAAGAAAAATGAGAGAAAGACATAGAAAATCTATCAAAATCAGAAGAAGTAAGAAGTCCGTTACCGACTGTAGTGTATACTGTTACTATGATCCTGGCACTGGTATCAAACACGTAGTAAACAAACAGAACTATATAAGTTATTTGGTCTTATTTTGAAAGACCAACTGCTGTTTTTGTTCTGTTAGAGACAGCAGCACATGTAGGTCAATATAAATTGCAATTTGTAAGGAGTGACAATAATAATTATCTTCTCAGCTAATCACCAGTATTCAAGAATGAATGATTTGGTAATTCAAGGATTGGAAACAAGACATGAAACGTATGCCCGAACTGTAACAGCTGACAGGGATGGGGAGGATGTTTCTGTCAAATAATTAGAAACTTTAGAGGAACAAGTTGTGAAGTTTTTTGAAAGTAAGAATATGAGCATTCAGAGCAGTTTCATTGAGGCTTGCCATACACTTCCTAGGAAAGATGTGACAGCCAAACCACCGGTAATTATCAGATTCTGGAACAGAAAACAGAAAATTGAGCTGCTCAGACAAGCCAAAAAACTTAAAGGTTCAGGAGTGTTCCTGAATGAGCACCTGACACAGAGAAATGCTGAAACTGCAAGACAGGCTCGAATGTTGAAAAAACAAAACAAAATTCATGCGACCTAGAACAGAAATTGTAAAATAATGCTGAGACAAAGTGAAGAGTCCAAAGTGATGGTCATCAGTGAACTAAAAGATTTAGACAAATACAGATGAATCAGAAGATGACCTCATAGGACTACAAAAGAAAAATCAGGTTAGTAAAATAAAATCATGCTAATGCTAAACAATATTTCACAAGAAATGTTAAAAATAGCTCATATCAATATATGTAGTTTAAGAAACAAGTTAATTGAAATTGAAAATTTAAGTGCTGAACAAAATTTTCAAATACTGGCAGTGTCAGAAACTCACTTAAGATTCGACTTTGGAAGATAGTTCAGTTACAGTCAATGGGTACAATATATTCCGTCAAACTCACTTGCCAGTAAAAGTGAGATATGATCTAATGCCGAATTCTATTGAATCCATTTGGATACAGGTACATTTAAAACATCTCAAGCCAATTATCATAGGATGTTGTTATAGACCTCCAAATTCATGTAAAGATTATTTAGATAAAATTGATCAGATGCTTGATCATGTCACTAGTATAGATTCTGAGGTGTTTTTGCTCGGTGACCTGAACACTGACTGGTCTATGAATTGTCCAATGAAATCTAGACTGACGACACTGGCAACAGCATATGGTGTGACACAAATGATATCTGAACCCACCAGAGTGAGTCTCAAAATTGATGGAACTGAGGTGGCAACATGTATTGACCATATATTTACAAACAGATCAAATCTCTGTTTGAATGCCTCTTCTACATCTGTAGGATTTACTGATCACAACCTAATAGGCATTGTCAGGAGAAAAAAAGTTCCCAAAGCTGGTCCTAAAATTATAAGGAAGAGATTTTTTAAATATTTTAATTTTGACAAGTATGTGGATGAAATCATACATGTAAATTGGTCTGAAGTAATGACTGAAAAAGATCCTGAGAAAGCTTTTCAGATATTTGACGGTCTATTAACACAAACTGTCAACAAATATGCACCTATTAAGAAATGTATTGTATCCACCTCAAACAGTCAATGGCTAGATGCCAACTTGAAAGCACAAATGAAGGAAAGAGATAAAGCCAAGCAGACTGCAAAAATATCTGGAAGGGAGTTTGACTGGAAAGTATATCATAAACTTAGAAACTTTGTGGTGAAAGAAAATAAGAAAAAGAAAAGATTATACTATTATGAGAAATTTAAAACTTTTACGGACAGTAAACAGTTATGGAGAAGTCTCAATTCCCTCCTGTATGGTAATACATCAACTCCACTGGTCTTGGAAACAAATGAGGGATTTTTAACTAAATCTGACGAAATTGCAAATTATTTAAATAATTATTTTATAGAAAAGATGCATTCAGAAAGAAGTTAAAATCAAAAAATGAAAATCAGTCATTTGAGATCATAAAAGAAAATATAAAATCAAAAAAGTGTAATTTTTGCCTTAAGGTTCTAAGTATAAATGAAGTTGAACAATATTTGAAGACACTAAAAGACAAACCTCCAGGAGTAGATGAACTAGATGGGCGCCTCCTAAAACCTGTAGCCTCAATAATTGCACCAGCCATAACCCATATAATTAATCAATGTTTTAAGGAAAATAAATTTTTGTCGGCTTGGAAAATATCAAAAATTATAGAATTGCCAAAAAATAAAAAAGTGTCATTTTCTGCAACGAATAGTAGACCTATCAGTTTACTTCCGGTATTGAGTAAATTAATGGAAAAAATTATGTATGATCAGATTAACGCTTATTTTAGAGAGAATGATTTAATAACAAATTATCAGCATGCTTATAGAGAAAAGCATTCAACAGCGACTGCACTGACCCAAATGACTGATGACTGGTTATGGGAAATGGACAAAGGTAACATTATTGGGACAGTATTATTAGACTTCTCCGCTGCTTTTGATCTCACTGATCACAAAATTCTTCAAAACAAAACTTGAATGTTATGGCTTCTCCAAATCTGCTGTGCAATTTATTAGTGATTATTTATGTGACAGAAAACAATTAGTGTATTATAATGGATGTTTTTCAAATGTTTTAACTGTAAAACATGGTGTGCCACAGGGCAGTTGTCTTGGTGTTGGGAAAGTGTAGTGACACGGACCCACAACAGGGGGCGGAAATGAATGGACAATGGATGAGCCAAAAACAACAATTTACTGTTGTGAATGTGAACAACGAAATACAGACAATCATAGAATTTGTATGCAGTCAATATACAACGGTGACGTGTGGGCAGGCTCGAGGATAGAAGACGTCTGTCCAGAGAAGAGCTGGGTCCCACACGATTTCCACTGCCAACGGGTCTGAAGCACACCGGAGCCGCCAAGTCCCGAGTCCCCAGGTGGCCACCGTCTTCAGCTGTCAGACCTGATACTGCTGGCAGGAAGCAGAAACAGTTAATGGTGGGTGTGTGTGTACACACCCAGTAAACAGTCAGCAAAAAACGTCCTCTCCTTTGTAAAGTGGGAAAAACACCTCCACCTTTAACACAAGTTCACGGTAATGCAGAGTCAGTCTCCTACTTTAATGCAGTTCGGGGTGAGAAGTGAAATCCCTTCACTTCTCCACCAACCACGAACCCAGCAGAAAGCAGCGAGCGAACACCTGCAAACAGATCAAAAATGCGAGAGAGTAACAATGTGCGTACGGCACAATCATGGCTGAGAATTTACCTATTTGGTAGACGATATCTTGGCAGTGAGGTGGAGATGCTGCCCGGTTTTTATGGTGATGGTGGTTAGTGGTGAAGATGAGTGTCAGCTGGTGTTGATGATGATGAGTGACAGCTGTCACTCCCGGTTTCTCCTGCGAGGCGGTTGTGCCCTCTCGTGCCTGAAGCCCGCACTTCAGGCAGAGCGCCCTCTGGTGGTGGGCCAGCAGTACCTCCTCTTCAGCGGCCCACACAACACTTGGTCCGCTTTTATATTCTATCTTCACAAATGATCTACCATTAGTGCTGGATACAGCAAGCATTTCAATGTTTGCAGATGACACAACAGTCTATTTGGCTGGGAAATCAATTGAGGAAGTTAAAACAAAACTTGAGCAGGATATTAAAAACACTGAAAATTGGATCGAAGACAACAAACTCATTTTGGATATAGGAAAAACAGCAAGCATTGTCATTGGAACTAAACATTCCTTAAGAGCCGAACCACAACTAAATCTTGTAATGAAAAATACAGTTGTTAAACAAGTGGAAGAAGTCAAACTCCTTGGAGTCTGTATTGACAGTCAACAGTCCTGGGACAAACAAATAAATAATGTAGTCTCTAAAATGGGAAGGACTTTGGCAGTGATAAGAAGATGTTCAAGATATTTAACTAAACCAGTGATACCACAAGTCATTCAAAGTTTGGTGTTGTCGCAGTTGGATTATTGTGCAGGTGTCTGGTCAAATACTTCAGTAAATAATGTAAAAAAATTACAGTTTGTGTTTAGTTTTGGTAACATCTCAAGTTGCATTTCTGGGGAACAAGTGCCATCAAGGATTAGGACCAATCCCTGAGTTACAGCAGTTTGGTTTCTCAGATCTTCTGACAGACTGATGGTTCATACTCTGCTGGTATGTTGTTTACTCCTGACAACTTTCAGCGCATCTCCAGGTTTCTATTTGCTCCATTACTTCTCTGCAGGGCTGAAATGAGCAATGTGCCACATTATTTAGCAGTTTTGGGGTTCAGTGTCTTGCTCTAGGACATTGCAACAGTCAGCCACAGTAAAACATCGAGTCCACATACCCTTCAGTAGGAAGACAACCCCCTCTACTGACTGAGCTATACTTGCACATCCACGGTGATCCATTTCTTATGCTCAGGTCTCAGCACCACCAAGTGTTTTTGACTGCATCTATGTGAACAGAAACAACCAGACTGCTAGCTTTACCCTGAAGAGAATCACTCTAGAGCTGCTCTGAGGTGCAGCTGCTATTAACCACAACATTTGTACCACATGCAGGCTGTGATGCAGTGCATTATGCATGATGCTTGGGGATTGGAAAGTAAAACTTGTGCCCTGGTTTGTGACAGAAACTGAGTTGTTGAGTTGGTACTAAGGGGCAAATAGGGAAAAGAGGAAAGGAGGGAATGAAAGCTGGATGTGTGAGGTGGATTTACAATGTAGAATGCAATGAACCGGAATAGTAGTGGAACAATTGAGAGAATTCAGAGAAAAGGACACTGGGAGAGAGAGAGAGAAAGAGAGAGAGACTGATGTCATTGACAGTTGTCAGTTCTGTACAACACACAGCTGTGAATGTATTATGTGCAAATACTAGTACCATACCACACAAACACACAATAATGCAAATAGATTTTTACTGCATCCTTTTTTATATCTGTCTTCCAGTTCATGCACAATCAGCAGCAGTCAATGCATCAAGCAGCAATCAGACTTCGGCTTCCTTCAGGGGACACGTTCCACCTCGGCCTCCCGACTGCCCTCCTGCCTGCATCAACAACCCATGCTAGTCTAATTTACCAGGCAGTTTGGAAAGAGCAACTGTGAGCTTCCAAGGGCCTTTGAATTGAGCTGTGGTATGTAATGTTCATTTCCACTTTCAGTGGTCCTATTGTGATTTAACCAACCCAGGGAATTACGGCTTGACCATTATTTATTAATCCGATTGAGGATAATAAATCTTTGTGACAGCTAGATTACAGCAGGACCATTGAAAGTGGAAATGGACGTTACAATCTCATGGAATGACCCAATGTTTTTTCCTTCTCCTTAGATTTGCTGCACCTTTGCTTACCTTCAAATCGATATGTTGAAATGCATAAACGCACCATTCTTTTTGTGATGTTTTAACCGAACCTCATTTATTGCCCAAGTTTATTCTCTTCAGACTCTTGGTTGCCCAGTGGAATTCACTCCAACACACAACTCTACACAAATAAAGTTTCCTGATCGATCAACAAAATTGCTGGTATCTAACAATAAAATTTATTTTGGCTTTGCCCACTGGTAAGGGAAGACAGCTTTATCAAACCACTAAATTATGAGTAATAATTCAACCACAAGCATGATGTATTATGACAATATATACATTTTTCATAACAGCATATTTAGTTAACACTTTACTATATCGAGGGCTAAGAGCGTTTTATACAGATCATATTCTAAAAGCCAACACTGTGCTGTTTCCATGATAAGTGCAAAACCTTGCATTGCATTTTGTGAATTGTTTTGTAATTTGTGTCTGTAGCATGGCCCAAGCAGAGGGTCACCCCTTTGAGTCTGGTCTGCTTGAGGTTTCTTCCTCAGAGGGAGTTTTTCCTTACCACTGTTGCTCTGGGGGGGTTGGTAAGGTTAGACCTTACTTGTGTGAAGCGCCTTGAGGCAACCTTGTTGTGATTTGGCGCTATATAAATAAATGATAAATGAAATGATGCATTTCTCGTGTTCAATAACTAAAGTTTTTTAGTAATATTATGTACAAACCAAAAAACATGCAAAATAAAAATATAATTTCCTTAACAGCAGTAGGTTTAGCTCTCATAACTGATAACAAATAGTGCTTAGATGAATTAAATATGATTAAACACAATTCCCAGTGCAAACCAAGCCTCAGCTGTGCAGCTTTGTAGTCATGTACAGCAGCAATGCTCAGACATCTGGCTGCTACAAAGCTGAGCTGTCGTGACAAATAATTAAGAATATCGTAGCAAAGAAAAGGAGCTTTTGAGCAGGTATATTCACACTGAATTATTCAGAGCACATCAAGCCACTTGTCCTGCCAGCTGAAAGTGCTCAGGTGAGCTGTTACTGTTACTGTTTCTTTGCAATCAGTCACAAAGGTCATTTTAAAATGACAAACACATTGTTGTGCGCATTACTAAAACTTCAGCAGGTGTGAGATTTCATTTAATACAGCAACAACACCATGTTGGGCAGAAACAGGAAGGTGTTGATGATTTCTGATTATTTCTACACCATCGACTGTCACCTTATTGACCCCCCCCGTGTCTTTTTTCTTTTTTAAATTGGTGATGATGTTGCATTTACTGGGAAAGACACTGGGAATCTTACATAAGAGGTGAACAGATCGGTATGCTTCAAAGAAGGTAGCTGGGCTGTAGTGTTAGTATGAGGACAGTGCACTTGGGACTGTATGTGCATGTGTGCTTGCACCCTTTTCGCTGGCGATATAATACACTAGCTGAGTTACCTGTTCTATGCACGGGTAATAGAGAAGAATTTTAGCCATGTCACTGTATATTTCCTGTCACTTTAGTTAATTTAAGGTGTTGTAAGTTGCACTGCATTGTGTGTATGTTGTCATCATTAATTTTCATGGAGCAATTTGTGACATTCATGAGACTCAAGTGAATGATGATAAAAAGGTGACAGCATGTCATATCACTGCAATGCTCTGGCATGCCGTACACAGCAGGTACATTTAAACTGAAAAAACGCCCACTTTAACTTGCACACAGCATGCGCTGGCCCGTTCAGATTGTAATTAAAGTGCACCCTAGCTAGCCGCTACGACGTAGTAAGTAAAGAGTGATGCTTGCTACCTGACCTGAGTACCACATGAACTGCGAAAATAAGGGCTCCAGTGAGCGAGTCGTGATCTAATAAACAAGGCTGACCATGTGTGTTCACGCACATACACTTTCAACCTAAGGGCCCCAGTGACCTCCCCCTTGGTGTCCCCAGTCACCAAAAGAAGTGTCGCGAACACACACACACACGGTCAGATTTATATATTAGATTTAAGCTGTCGCCATGTAAATGAAAGGCACCAGTAGACAGATTTGACATGGGGGGTAAGATGAGGAGGGAAGGCTGTTGTCTACTTGAATTTGAATATTTGGATAATAAGCATGTAGATGGATTCATCACCTTGGGCAGGGGTGGTGGCCAAGTGGTTAATGCACTTGGTTTCAGTTCAGAAGGTTCCGGGTTCAAATCCCACCCCTGCCACATTTCTCCATGTAATGTGTAGTTGCGTCAGGAAGGGCATCCGGCGTAAAACTTGTGCCAATTCAACATGCAGATCCACCTTGGATTTGCTGTGGCGACCCCAAGTGCAAACAAGGGAGCAGCCGAAGGGACTTACTTACTATGGATTCATCACCTTGCAGTTAAACCCAACCTGGAGTCTTTACGTGTAGTTTGCATTTTCTCATCATATGCATGAGGAGAACATGCAAATGATAAAGCCCTAAAATCATGCTCCCTTCCACAACCCAAAGACATGTAAATTAAAGTAACTAATGATTACATTGAGGGTAGGTATGAATGTGGTAGTCAGGGGTTGACCATCTATACCCTGAACCTGTCCTGGGTCATCTCCCATGACCCTCAACAGGATGAACAGAAGGATGGAAGCAGCTTCTAAGTCTGTGAACAGTGAGATGACATCCATAGGACTCCTTAAATCACTCAGTCCTTCTGGAAATAATGCAGTGACGGTACTCTTGACAGTTTCAGAAAAATAAACAGTACACGTAAATGGTTACGAAGGCGACACCTTGTTTGTGATTTAACTGACAGTGTGGTGGACTTAAAGGAAACGATCATTTAATAATAAAACCTGCAGTATGGCGGGCTGCATGTAAAAAACACACACTGTCATACTTCTGTAGTTTGATGGAAAATTAGAAGCAGATGGCTTTACACTGTATCAATTCCACAGTGGAAATCTAATAACTTCAGTTAAATACTATATAGGTCCCTGATGGGTTCTTTGCTAACATGCTGTAAAACACTGTGGAAATGCAATAACTCTCCCTCTCCACACTGCTGTCAAAGTGTTATCACTGGAAATGATCAAAGCTGTTATGAATGCAATAATTTTTCATGTCACAATTCTGGATAATTATGCACAGTGGAAAATAAGCACTTGTCAGTATGTGCTTTTTGCATACCTTCTTCCTGTGTGAAATACGTACAACAAAGTATACAGAGACTACCTCTAAACTAATGAAACAGTCACTTACTTGCTACAGTATCGTGTGACAATAATGGGAGATGAAATTGTGTTTTGTGGAGGTGACAAAGAAAGGTGAGAATGGTCATGTTGTGCATTTGAAGGTCGCTTTATGAAACTAACTGGAATGAAGTACTGCGATTTTTGCTGTGTTCCATTTATCACAGAAGTTATAAATCCCAACTGAGAATATCATCATACACACACATGTAAATGCATTTCAGTTTCCACAAAACACTGCAAGACAGAAAACAAGCCAGATGCCTCCAACATTTTGGGGCACAGAGTGGTACAAAAACATTCGGTCTAGCAAAGAGACCTCATGGAAGACGACAGATGGTGTAGAAGTTACACTACTGTTTTAATTTACTGTTTGGTTTATGGTGCGTTGTAGCCAGTCGTTGTTAGCAGCTTCTACCTGGTTAGCCAATCCTAGCGGCACAGTTGATAAACACCACATTTAGGGAATAACCCTGTTGTTTCTGATGATTTTCGGACATTCATGCTGGTTATAGGGACGCAAATAGAGCTTTAAGAAGGAGTTTTACGGCGATGCGTTAGTGGAGCTATTTGCGACCGTATAACAGCATGAACATCCACAAATCATCAGACATAACAGGGTTATTCCCATTCTAATTCAATTCCAATGTGTGCACGGTTTATTTTTCTATAGGCAATTTGGTTGGCGAGGCTTACCGTTGAGCCGAGGCAGTGTCGCCCCAACAGCGGTCAGGGTGCGGAGTAATCCATCAAACGTGAAAATCCATCAAATGTGAAACGGTAATTCTGTATCAGAATCCACATCAATACTTTTGTATGGTAGCTTAAATTCACCCATTTTGGTGGTGACAGCGGTACACGACTTTCTCTCGCTCTTAGTTAACAGCACTAACAGCTAGGAGTGTGCGCAGCCAATGTTCTGTCGAATTGGGCGTCTTGTCGCATAAATAGACAGTTCCGCATCCCAACTATATTGCGCATGCACAGAGGACAGGAATGATATTCAACAGGAATTACATCTTGTCAGAACACTGGTCAGGGTGCAGAGTAATACATACAAATGTGAAACGGTCGAATATTTTGCCACCGTTACCCCGATATTTTACGGTCTGAAATCTCACACGCTTAACCAATCAGATTTGTGGAAAAAAATGTAATTGGATTTGAATACGTGTTATATCATGCATAGGAATACTGCAACAACATGCCCACAGACAGGAGGATGATTCATTAAACTGGTCACACAAAGACAGAAGTGCTACAAAACTGTAAAAACTACAGCTTTCACTACTGTAGACACTCAGAGCAGCCATCTTGAATTGTGACCTCGGGGTATGTGGCGTTCAGATGAATTGATGAGTTGGAATTCTGATTTCAAGGGGCATTACTGGGTCTATAACTTGGAAATTCTGACCTCAGAGTCCAGCCCGAATGTACCATTAAACGCAAGGGGGAAAGCATCTTTAAGGCTACAGTGTGCGGGCTTTAGTGTCATCTAGTGGTGAAGTTACAGATTGTACTGTGCCATTACCATTCACAATTTTGTTTCCCCTTCCCATTTTGCATCTTTGGCGATGGGGGTTCATGCTCCCTTACTGTATCTTGTGACGAGTAATACAGTATGAATGATCCTACATTTCACAATAATGAGGGTTCTCAAATGTCTTACTTTAGCAACCTGTAGACAGTGATTAGGGGAGCAACCTCCGCTTCCTCCTTTTTTCTTAGTCTTCTGGGTGGGCTGTGAAGCAGAAATGGCAGATCTGTATTTTAACATGGTGGTGCAATATGGCAGCCTCCATGAGCGAGCCCGTTCCCATGGAGATTTGAAGGACTCACTCTAATTTCATGAAAACATCAAATTGTTGTTGAAAGTAATATACACCAATAATCAGATAGTTATGAACACTACAGTCTATTATGTGACCTTGCGTTTCTTGAAAGACGGTATATAAATTTTATTATTATTTCTGCAAATAACCCCCTGAAATCTTACACACTAGAGCTTTAATGAGTAAGAACTGAATATGAAACCTAATACAATCAACTCTGTCTTTTTACAGCTTCTTGATTGTAACTCTTGCCTGTTATGTGGAAGGTACAAAATCAAGTTGGACATATTTAATATCTGAATGAGAGTAAAAACTGATATTCAACAGCTGCCAAACACACACACACACACACACACACACAAATATATATATATATATATATATATATATATATATATATATATATATATATATATATATATATATATATATACAGAGAGAGAGAGAGAGAGAGAGAGAGCCCTGAACAGCCCTGAAAAACCATTTCTGTCTTTTCCTCATAATTTAGAAAACAACAGTTGTTTACCAAAAGAAGAAACAGTTATTCAGCTGGGGGGCACATAAGCCCATCTGCTGTAAAACATCAACAAGTCAGAGCAATAAAGCAGAAGACACAGAATGCATCTCTACAGGCTTCAGATTAAAAGGATCACAGCAGTGTATGTTTTTTAATCCATTCAAATCGCATGCCTCAAACATGATCAATTCCTCCGTTATTCTGCCCTACAAAAATACGTCATAAAAAAAGCTACATCAATGAAAATCCATGCAGGCCTAAATTTTTCCACATAGAAAACATATCAGGAATTGATAAGGGGACTGATAACTTATAAATTCCCATGCCTTTTAAAATGACCACCATTCTATTTCGCTTTTTTATTTGACGCAGATGCTTTTTCACACACCAGTGTCACCATGCTGCCATGAAATGTGCTTAGCTGCACACGGGGAGAATCTTTAGGATTAATGACCTTGCCAAATGGACCTTATCGGTTTCCTTGTAAAACAGGGATTCGAGTGGAGGACTATGTGCTCCCAGGCCAGTCTCTCAAACCAACCACTAGAGTCCAGACCATCACCTTGTGTGCAGGTTAATCAAACAACACAACCTGTTCCAAGCATTACAAGAAGTAGAGAGCAAGATAATACTTCAAGTTTCCCTAGAATGGCCCAATACAGTGCATCCGGAAAGTATTCACCGCGCTTCACTTTTTTATGGTAGGGCTGCCAGACGGAAGCCACTCCTTAGTAAAAGATACATGGCAGCCCGCCTGGAGTTTGCCAAAAGGCACCTGAAGGACTCTCAGACCATGAGAAACAACATTCTCTGGTCTGATGAAACAAAGATTGAACACTTCAGTGTGAATGCCAGGTATCATATTTGGAGGAAACCAGGCACCATCCCTATAGTGAAGCATGGTGGTGGCAGCATCTTGCTTTGGAGATGTTTTTCAGTGGCAGGAAGTGGGAGACTAGTCAGGATTGAAGGAAAGATGAATGGAGCAATGTACAGAGACATTCTGGATGAAAACCCGCTCCAGAGCAGCAATAATCTTTCAGCAGGACAATGACCCTAAGCACACAGCCAAGATATCAAAGGAGTGTCTTCAGGACAACTCTGTGAATATCCTTGAGTGGCCCAGCCAGAGCCCAGATCTGAATCCTTTTGAACATCTCTGGAGAGATCTGAAAATGACTGTGGACTGACATTCCCCATCCAACATGATGGAGCTTGAGAGGTGCTACAAAGAGGAATGGACAAAACTGCCCAAAGATATGTGCACCAAGCTTGTGGCAGACTTGAGAAGATTTGAGAATGCAATTGCTGCCAAAGGTGCATCAACAAAGTATTGAGCAATCATGTTTCCCTGTCTTCCACTCTCCCATCCTTCACTCAGTATGTGAAATGCCACACCAGAGGCAAGATATCTTTGGATTTAATGTATGCAAACATCAAGGACGCATACAGCTCATCACCCCTGCCCCTGCTGGGCTGTTCTGATCAAACCTGGTCTATCTGTCCCCTGTGTACATACCTATGGTGAACAGACAACCACCCACCAAAAAGTATGGAAGGAACTGGTCAGAGGAGACCAGTATGGCACTGGGTGACAGCTTTGACACCACAGACTGGGGTGTGCTTTGTGAACCTCATGGAGAGGACATCAACAACCTGTCTACCTGCATTAAGACTATATTAATTTCTGTGTGGAAAGCAGCGTGCCTACCCGGAATGTACGGTGTTCCTCCAAGAATAAACCATGGGCTACCTCTAAATTAAAGGCCCTGCTAAATGTGAAGAAGAGGGTTTTTAGATCTGAGGACAAGAAGGAGCTGAGAGAGGTGCAGAAGGAGCTGAAGAGGGGATAAGGAGAGGCAAAGACCACTACAGGAGGAAACTGGAGGAGCACCTTGCAGGAAGCAACATCAGAGAAGTCTGGAGAGGTCTGAAAACCATCTTAGGCCACTCGAAGGATAGCGGGAGGGGCTTCGTATCTGGAGACCAGGGGCCTCATGTACAAAGACTTGTGTAGATTTCCTACTGAAACATGGCGTACGTCAAAACCAAGAAACTGGCATGAGCACAAAAATATCCAGGGCCCGGTTTCATAAACAGTCTGATCTTTTAGTCTATTAAACTTAGCTGACTATGGTTAGCCGCCCAACATTATCCATCTAGCCTTATCCGTCAAGCCTTTTTGCACACTCTCACAAGCGCCACCAGCTTAGCTTATGGCAAGCTAAAAGTGGACGCTCTCGTTATGGCTGAACAACTGTCCAGTTTCTGGGTATTCTGTGTTAATACACACCCGCAGCCAATGTGCTTGATGAATTCCTGCGCAAAAAGTAGTTCCCAGATAACTGGGATATATTCCTGTGAGATAATCAGTATATCTCATCTAAATCAATTCTAAAATATACCAGTAATAAAATGATAAAGACAACTAAAGTTTTAACAGTGGCCGTAATAAATATTTAAAAAACTTAAAGTTTATGAGCAACTTCACCTGTTACTGCTCAAGCACATTGTAAACATTGACACGATGGAGTTTGATGTGGAAGAGTTCAGAAAGATACGACTGGAATGGTTTGATTACCATTTACAGTTGGCGATGAAAGACTTGGGTGTTAACTTCATGTTACAGTCAGAAAAAGAAGCAGCACTGAAAGAGATCTATCTGGGAAGAGACACATTCTGTGTGTTCCCCACAGCAAGATCCAGCAGCATCTTCTCATGTTGGCATGCCACGAACTAGTGGCGCTCGTGAGAGTGTGGTGAAAGCAGTCCGGTGAGTTCATTCTGTGGGCCCGAGCTATGCCACAATTCCAAAATAACAGAGATGTCGGTCCAATGAGAGCGGCATTCTGAGCAGAGTGGCCTTTTTGTGCACACAACATTGCTCAGTGTAACAGCGACACCTGATGACCAATGTGAAAACTATCACAAACACATCATGGCAGTCGTCTGCTGCAACCATCGCCAAAAGCAGAGGAAGCTCTGCTTTTGGAGGAAAACAAGCAACATAGGGGTGCTCTTGAGGGTTCCATCAAGTGGCGGTACATGATAGCTGCTGTTTTTGAGGTAATATACTGAGGTTTTGTCGACTAAAATAAGATCAGTCTCCTCTGTACCAGGCTAAACACTTTGTTGGATCTGCTTTGGCAACCCCGAGTGCAAACAAGGGAGCAGCCAGAGGGACTTACTTTTGTGCTAGAATATAAGTCGATATAATTTAGTTTATTTAGTAAAGTAAGTCCCTTCGGCTGCTCCCTTGTTTGCACTCGGGGTCGCCACAGCAAATCCAAGGTGGATCTGCATGTTGAATTGGCACAGGTTTTACACTGGATGCCCTTCCTGACGCAACTCCACATTACATGGAGAAATGTGGCAAGGGTGGGATTTGAACCCGGAACCTTCTGCACTGAAACCAAGCACTTTAACCACTTGGCCACCACCCCTGCTATTTTATTTACTTAATCCAAATCATTTTTATGCAGATATCAGTAAATATGAATCAGTTTCCCCAAGATATTTAGTAAATCTAAATTATTTTTGCTCAGATACTTAGTAAATATGAATCAGCTTTCCTTATGAAATTGACTAAATATTTTTTGGCAATTTAACTCATCATTTGGCATGCTATTACTAAAGCCAACACATTTCAACTGCTGCTGTATTTTTTGTTGTGGTTGATGTCTTGTTAATGTATTCAATATTTTGTAATCAAAATTGTAGAACTTAAATTCTGTTCAATTATATTATGTGTCACTTTGTTGCCACAATTTTTTTGAGTAAACATTGGTCAAATTTTTTACAGTGTACCTGGGTGTTCACCTTAACAATGGGACTGGACACAAAACATAGATGTGCTGTACAAGAAGGGCCAAAGTCATCTTCACCTGCTGAGAAGAAATGGTTTGAGAGAGGGGTGAAGGAGGCACTGTATGTGAAACAGTTGAAACCCAGCCTTAACTGGGGAGGGGGTCTGAGACCCACTTTGTCCCCTGTTTACAATGGGGTACTCAGGTCAAAGCAGTTTCAGTCTTTTGTTCATGGTAATGAGTCATTCACGTCATCAAGAGTCGCATCAGGAGAGCCGTCAGGACAGCCGCCAGTCCCATCATTAGGAGGGACAGCTACCCTGTCATTAGGAGAGTGCTAACTAGAGCACAATAGGTGCTAATTAAAGCAATTGTTTAGTCACTAGCCAATAGCAGTCTGCCTCTCGGTAGGAGGGGTCTGGTTAGGTTTAAAACTCCAGCTTTTGTGACTTCTGTTTGTTCTTCTCTACAAGGGTCAAGACAGAAGTCAGACTACCAGAACAAGAATTTTAGCTTAGGAAGCTTCTGCAATTTGAAGCGAAACGTCCTCGCGTCAAGCAACCCAGTCCAGTCGAAGATTCAAGCTTCTCTACTGCTGGACTGAGGTCCTTTGCTGTGTCCAGGACACTGCTGAAAAATTTTTTATGACTCTGTGGTGGCATCAGCCATACTTTATGCTGTGGTCTGCTGGGGCTGTGGAAGTTTTAAGAGGGATATAGGCAATATAAGCAGCAGGCAATATAAATATAGATGACTCAAAATGTAACACTGACACAAACTCATTGAGGTAGAAGGATTTTCACATCGGTGCTGATGTCACGAGAACTCACTGGTGTCCCTCTACAGGCACAACCATCACATCAACAGTTTAATGGAGCTATGACAACAAACAGTAAGGGCACAAGGTGGTATTTCATTTCGACAACACAAACGCATGCACACCTAGGCACACAAAAAGTGATGAAAGTTGCATTTTCTGCCCGCAGGGTTCTGTACAAGCTCATCCTCCTGCACATCTCATGGACATTCTGAGTGCACAGGGTGGACTGGGAGCCTCTTCTGCACATGCTCATTGTGTGACGATGATGCAGTTTGTCATGTCACATGTCATGACCAAAGTTACCGTGCTGAGTAATGTGACATTTAAGGACTTTTGGTTGTTTTGCACACCAAGCATAAAGATACCATAACACTGATCCCTTCAGCTCAAAAGGCTTAAATATGATACATTACATTTGCTGAGGGCTTTATATTTAAAGCACAGCATTTCAGTAGTTATTTCACTCTGCATTGTCCACTATTTCTTGTTTTTCAGTGTGTTGCTCACAGCCAACATGAATTTTTACTGCATTTACTGTCTGAATACTTAAATAAGAAAAATTACTTATGAAATGTAGTTGGCTGCTGATGTGTCCTTAGGCAAGCGCCACAAAGAACAATTCAGTCCTTAGAACAAAAATAACGCAGTGCTAAAATACATACAGTAATACAGTACTTTGGTACCTCAACACCCATCATGAGTCCATCTTTTGGTTCCTCCACCTCTCAGCTACTTACTATCTATCAATTATTGTTACTTTGAATTGTAAATGGGTGATTCTTTACCATCTTGCTATAATCCGGCAATTTACATTCATTAATATACATTGTCCCATTTATACATATATACACACACACACACACACACATATATATATATATATATATCAATCAATCATAAACAATATTTACATTTTAATGGCATCTGTAGGAGGCTTTGTGTGTGTGACAAGAGCGGAAGTTATGCAAATCAAAGAATATTTGTAGATCACCCTCTGTGCATTTGCAGGTCTTAATAAGACAAATTTAACCCATAGCAAGTTAGCTTTGAGTTGGCAGATGTTAGTGGACGATAGTGTGCATGCTAACGTCTGCTAAATGTTTTATAAATCACTCCAGAGGTGTTATAAGGTTCCAAAAATGGCATTTTCGGTTTTAGAAGTGTTTATTTCTCGCTAGCTTTTACATAATATATGAGAGACATGCATATAAATGCAAAGCCAGACCAGCCACTGACCAGCAGCTCTACTCTGATTGGCTGTCATCCCCCAAAAATCAGAAACAAAACAGAACAGATTCACACAGAATGTGACATTTAACCTCTTAAAATGTGTTCCAAGAATGTTCACTGTGAATTTGAAGACTGTGACAGTAATCTGTACAGAGTGAGGTTTTAGGAGATGCTGCCATTTGCACAAAAACTAAGAAACTTAAAAAGGACAAAATATTGAAGGTCGATGGCTTGACATGTCATGCAACATAAAAATAAATAAATAAAACAACGTGCTGCACAGTAAATTCATCCCAATGCAAATGACAAGGATGTAATACAATTCATAAACGTAGACTTGAAAAAAGAGGTGAAACACCAATGATGTAGCCAGATGCAAGGGATACACACAACCAAAATATGCAGCAGATGCACGTCTCATTGCCATCTGTAATTTTGGCATTTGCTCAACAGGTGGCCACATGAGAAATCACTTAGCTCTTCATCAACAACAAGTTTGACTGCGGCGTACAGTGCCGCACTACTTACCACTCTGAATAAGTCAACAAGGTGACATGAATGTGACAAGACTCACGAGGCTAAGTTTGGCCTTTCAGCACAGATGATGACTCACTTTTAATCAGCATACATCACCATGGTAACATACTGTAGGCAGAACATCTTACTATGGAGCAGGTTAAGTTCAAACTATTGAATCTGCAAATAAAGCTCGCCTCCTCATGATTCATCTCTCTGAGAAAGTAGCATCACCACTGCACTCAGACCAGATGATAAGAGAAGTCATTTGAAAGACTGCAGAAGATAATACTATAAAAGATGCGGGTTGCAAGGCAACAGTGTGCAGATCCAGCTTGAGTTTGCTGATTTGTGATTTATGAAGTTTATATGTTTCAAAACTGTTACGGCTGAGCCAATCAAACTGAGTTTGAACCCAAAAAGCAGGGAGCTGTGTAGAAAACAAAGTAACAATTTATTTATCCCTCAACGGGAGCCCCCAGGCAACGCATCAGGCCTGCCCGGGTGGGCACGAAAGAAGTCCTGCAGGAGGGAAGGGTCCAAGATGAGGCACCGCAATACCTAGGAGTGTTCCTCAGGCCCATAACCCTCACAGTCCACCAAATACTGGAAACCATGGTCCCTGCAACAAATGTCCAAAATCTGGCACACAGTCCAGGTGGGATGACCATCCACAAGTCAGGCGGGAGGAGAGGAATTGGCTGAAGGGCACAACGGACGAGTGTAGAAAGGTTTGATTCAGAAAACATGGAACGTAGGATGGATCCAGAGAGACAGGAGCAGATGGAGCTGGACTACTGCTGGTCTGAGTACCCTTTCCACAACAAATGAACCGATGAAGCGAGGTGCCATTTTGCGGGACTCAGTCTTAAGAGGAATGTCCTTGGCCAGTAACCACACCTCCTGGCCCGGTCGGTACTGGGGGCCGGGGTCTGATGCCAATCCGCATGGCATTGGGTCCCGTCTCTCGTCCAGAGCAGAGTGGAAAGGGCCATCTTCTACATTCATCGACAGTGCCTCAGGTGGGCCCACACCAACGGGACTGCAAGGTCTTCTTCCTGGGCTGGAAATAAGGGTGGCTGATATCCCAGGGAGCACTCCGGTGACAGTCCAGTGGCAGACCTCACTTGAGTATTTTGGGCGTATTCCACCCACAGCAGCTGATCACTCCATAACGTCAGATGGGAAAACGTAACACACCAGAGGGTGGACTCAAGTGCCTGGTTTGTCCATTTTACCTGGCCGTTGGTCTGTGAATAGAAGCCAGACAAGAGACTAACCAAGGCCCCAAGTGCTGAGCAGAACATCTTCCACACCTGGGAGGTCCAACACGATGTCCGATGGAATGCCAAGCAGTTGTAAAACATGGAGGACTAGAAGGTTGGCGGTCTCCTGGGTGGATGACAGTTTTGGCAGGGCCACAAAGTGTGCTGCCTTGGAGAAGCAGCCCATGACAGTGAGGTTGGTGGTGTGTCCATGGGATTGTGGGAGACTGGGTATGAAGTCCAGACAGATGTGAGGCAAGGGCAAGGGCCAAAGAAGGCCAGCTGGAGCTGGCATGACGGTTTGCCGTTAGTGCAGATAGTGCAGGCTTGGACAAAGTCCCTCACATCTGCCTGGACAGTGGGCCACCAGAAGTGGTGACTGGCAATGTCCAATGTTTTATGAATTCCGGGGTGGTAGGTGATCCGGGGTGGCAGGTGAATTATGGCAGAATTGTAGCACGGGCATCGGGAGGAATGAATAGCCATCTGGAAGGTCCTCCTCTGGGATTCGAGGTGCTGGCGTTGTGCCTCCTGGACAACCTTCTCAATGTCCCATGTCAGGACGCCTACCTCTGTCAAGGCAAGGCACAAACAGGGGGGACACAAATGCAAACTCACAGCAGGTGTGGTTTGAACTAGGTTTAATTGTTGAAACAGGCAGGGGTTCGGTTCACAGAAGGTCCAGCAGCAGAGCAAAAGTACAGACGGACGCGAGGCTGAGGCTTGGTCGAAAAAACAGGCTGAGGTCAATACACGCCATGGTGGCAATCAAAGCCTGAGACAAAATCGTGGTCATGGACAAAACAACGTCAAATACCAGCAGGCTGAATTCAGGGAAAAACAAGGCAAGGTCGTGAGTGCTGGAAAGTGAAATCATTCAACAATCGAGCGAGGGATGTGAGACTGTGAGGGCTTAAATAACTGGTGAAGTAATTAGTGCAACAAGACACAGGTGTTGGTGAAGGTTCTGGAAGGGGGTGTGACCAGGGAAGACAAAGGTAAGTGCAAGAGAATGAAGGCAGGAAGACACAGAGTGAAGGGATGAAAGAAACAAAGACACGTGAGCAACTGCAAGAGCAGGGGTGAATGAAAATACAAAGCAGACAGAGTCACAGTGAGAGACAGGGACACATGGCAGGTGCAGGGCTGAGGAGTAAGAACGTATTTGGGCAGGCATGAAGGAAACATAGAACAGAGCTAAAACAGAATCATAAATAAACCAGACCTGACAGAACTAAGAAGATGCCTGTAAACAAGGAAATCAATTATCTTAAACAAAACTGTAACTGGAGTGAGACGAATGAAAATACACTCAACAAAAATATGAACGCAACACTTTTGGTTTTGCTCCCATTTTGTATGAGATGAACTCAAAGATCTAAAACTTTTTCCACATACACAATATCACCATTTCCCTCAAATATTGTTCACAAACCAGTCTAAATCTGTGATAGTGAGCACTTCTCCTTTGCTGAGATAATACATCCCACCTCACAGGTGTGCCATACCAAGATGCTGATTAGACACCATGATTAGTGCACAGGTGTGCCTTAGACTGTCCACAATAAAAGCCAATAAAAAACAAAGTCTCTTATCACACAGCACAATGCCACAGATGTCGCAAGATTTGAGGGAGCGTGCAATTGGCATGCTGACAGCAGGAATGTCAACCAGAGCTGTTGCTCGTGTATTAAATGTTCATTTCTCTACCATAAGCCGTCTCCAAAGGCGTTTCAGAGAATTTGGCACTACATCCAACCAGCCTCACAACCGCAGACCACATGTAACCACACCAGCCCAGGACCTCCACATCCAGCATGTTCACCTCCAAGATCGTCTGAGACCAGCCACTCGGACAGCTGCTGAAACAATCGGTTTGCATAACCAAAGAATTTCTGCACAAACTGTCAGAAACCGTCTCAGGGAAGCTCATCTGCATGCTCGTCGTCCTCATCCGGGTCTCGACCTGACTCCAGTTCGTCGTCGTAACCACCTTGAGTGGGCAAATGCTCACATTCACTGGCGTTTGGCACGTTGGAGAGGTGTTCTCTTCACGGATGAACCCCGGTTCACACTGTTCAGGGCAGATGGCAGACAGCGTGTGTGGCGTCGTGTGGGTGAGCGGTTTTCTGATGTCAATGTTGTGGATCGAGTGTCCCATGGTGGCGGTGGGGTTATGGTATGGGCAGGCATCTGTTATGGATGAAGAACACAGGTGCTTTTTATTGATGGCATTTTGAATGCACAGAGATACCGTGACGAGATCCTGAGGCCCATTGTTGTGCCATACATCCAAGAACATCACCTCATGTTGCAGCAGGATAATGCACGGCCCCATGTTGCAAGGATCTGTACACAATTCTTGGAAGCTGAAAATGTCCCAGTTCTTGCATGGCCGGCATACTCACCGGACATGTCACCCATTGAGCATGTTTGGGATGCTCTGGACCGGCGTATACGACAGCGTGTACCAGTTCCTGCCAATATCCAGCAACTTCACACAACCATTGAAGAGGAGTGGACCAACATTCCACAGGCCACAATTGACAACCTGATCAACTCTATGCAAAGGAGATGTGTTGCACTGCATGAGGCAAATGGTGGTCACACCAGATACTGACTGGTATCCCCCCCAATAAAACAAAACTGCACCTTTCAGAGTGGCCTTTTATTGTGGACAGTCTAAGGCACACCTGTGCACTAATCATGGTGTCTAATCAGCATCTTGATATGGCACACCTGTGAGCTGGGATGGATTATCTCAGCAAAGGAGAAGTGCTCACTATCACAGATTTAGACTGGGTTGTGAACAATACTTGAGGGAAATGGTGATATTGTGTATGTGGAAAAAGTTTTAGATCTTTGAGTTCATCTCATACAAAATGGGAGCAAAACCAATAGTGTTGCGTTTATATTTTTGTTGAGTGTATAACAGTGAATACAATGATCAGTGGTGCAATGACAGCATAAACTAAGACTAAATAATGAACAGAATGACAACAACAGGTGACTACAAAATAGTGCAATAAATAAAAGGACTTAACAGATTAATAATAAATGGAACATGATCAGAGAAAAATAATGACCAATACCTGTGACAAAAGCAAAATACCAAAAATGTGATAAACCAAACTGTAGACCAAAGCATAAATGAACAGAAACAAAATCGGACCGAAGTGACTAAGTGAACATGAATGACAAATACCAGGATAACAGAAACAAAACTAATGATAACATAAACCTGACGAGACATGGATAAACACACTGAAGGCAGAGAATACAGACGAGGACACAAGGCGGACTAATAACAGATAGCCCTAAAGGGCCAGATCCTGACAACCACTAGGTCCATGGGCAGGATCCGGTCTGGAGATGATGATTGGTCTGCGGGAGTAAACTGTTGAGAGAGTGTATCAGGTTTTGTGTTCTTGGAACCTGGAGGCCAGGCCCTCCATCAAGGCTCGACTCCAGTCAGGGGCCCGGGCTTCCTCCGGGCAGGGTCACATGTCCTCTGTCTCGTTTGTCCATGGAGTCTTTGTGAACCATTCATAGTGTTGCCCCTCGCCACCACCATTTGCCTCATGCAGTGCAACACATCTCCTTTGCATAGAGTTGATCAGGTTGTCAATTGTGGCCTGTGGAATGTTGGTCCACTCCTCTTCACAAAACATGTAGACTGGATGGGCATACTCCTAGGCCACCTCGAGGATCCTTGTGAGAGTGAAGAGCTGGTACGTTGTTCCACAAACAGATATGTACCTCTCTGGGAACCATCACCTTATCGTTGGTTAATAGGTTTGTGTCTCTCTCTGAACCTGAGAGCTGTGTTGTCTGGAGACATGTTTCATTAAATGTTAAAATATAAAAGGAAATAGCTTTTTCTAATAATAAAATTAGTTGCTCTTTAAACACGCTTTGTTTTATTTAGAAGAGTAGCAGTATGCGTTGGTTCTCAGAGATGACAGGTGAGCTGGACTCTTAGGACATTTAACCTGATGAAGGTCTCCTCTGCAGCTTTGACCGCTTGCTGGAGTTTTTGGAGACACTTTCCTCACATTTTGAAGAGCAGAGATGTTCTCTTCTTCGGCCTGAACTTCAAGTTTTGGTGTTCAGCTCCATCACTGGAAGTTTTTGAAGTGCATCTGTATTCACAAGGTTCTCTGCACAGCAAATGTTGAGATGATTCTGATGTAGGACAAGTAAAGAAATATGGGCTGCTTTAACCCTTAATCCTACAGACTTTGCCCTGTAGAACAATAAAGTTTCCACAAGAATTGTGGAAATTTGACTTCTCATAAAATTCCATTTTCTGTGTGGACTGCAATGTCTATAATAACAAGCTATTATTTGTGACCATTTTTCACCTTTATACATGGACATTGGCAGCACCTTCTGTCATGTGTGTATGTGTATGTTTGTATGTATGTGTGTGTGTGCGTATGTTTGCAGCATCACACACACATGCAATTTGGACCAAAGTTGGTGGATTGTTTGTAGTCTCAGTAAGGACAAAGATATTTGATGAAGAGAAAAATGTAAAAAACAAAATAACATAAACAAAAGGTCAAGATTTTGGACCAATGCTTAATACTTAATTCCTTCACACTTCACTCTACAACTCAGTGTTTACTCTGGAGATACAGGAAGGTTTGCCCTTATATGTGGCACAAAGGTGACTTCTGGAGAATGATAAAGGCAAGGGAGCAATATGTCATAAAGGTGGCTTTAACCCTTTAATTTGAATGATAAAGTAACGATAATGTCATGAAGGCGTTAAGGCTGCTTTAACCCTTAATCCTACAGACTTTGTCCTGTAGAACAACAAAGTTTCCACAAGAATTGTGGAAATTGGAATTCTCATAGAATTCCACTTTCTGCATGGACTGCAATATCTATAACAAGCTATTATTTGTGACCATTTTTCACCTTTATACATGGACAGTGGCAGCACCTTCTGTCATGTGTGTGTGTGTGTGTGTTTGCAGCATCACACACACACACGAAACATGCAATTTGGACCAAAGTTGGTGGATTGTTCGTAGTCTCAATAAGGACAAAGATATTTGATGAAGAGAAAGACGTAAAAAACAAAACAACAAAAACAAAAGGTCAAGATTTTGGCCCAATGCTTAATATAAGTGATAAGTGGTTGTGTGTTTGATGAGGATAAAGTAATTTAATTTTGGATTCATGAGGCCATGGTACAATCCTTTACATTTTGGAGGTGATCTGGATCCGAAAACCGATTCTGGATCAAGATTTCACTTTATATACACTTTGAAGGATTACGTCAAAAGTACATCACAGATTCTCACCAAATTTTCACCGCAGATAGAGATTAGGGCATGAAAGACTCCACTAAATTTTAGAGGTGATTCAAATCCAAATCTGGATTCTGGATCAAGATTTCACTTTATTTGGGCTTTGAAGGATTTCGTAAAAACTACTTCACAGATTCTCACCAAATTTGCACCACAGATAGATATTAGGGCATGGAATGTTGAAATGTTTCTGATGTAGGACAAGTAAAGAAATATGTTTCTTAAAACATAAAGAAACTTTAAACAGTGCTGTGCTATTTTCTTTGTTTGATTACTAGATAGTTAAATTAAAACAAAAAAATCTAAGTTATTTAAAGTTGAGACTCCTCACAGCAGGGTGATGTCCATCACTCCTTCTGCTTTTTAATCCTGAATCTTGTAGATATGACTTGCAGACTGTGTTTTGCTTTTTAATTTTCGCTTTTTTCAGAACACACGTCACTTCACAAGCATGCTGACTGTGAGACTTGTTAAAACTTTGGTGTAAATGCACCTGCTGAATCGAGGGATAATTAGCAATAAAAATATGTCAGCAACCACTAATTATTACAGCATGTGTGCAGATAGACTTACAATCATCAAATTCAAATTCAAAAAACTTTATTTTTCCCCAAGGGGCAATTCAGATGCCTAGAGCAACAATATTACAAACAACAAACAGTAAAACAAATAAATACCTCAATAAATAAATATTAATAAGAATTATAAGTGCTTCAGAATTTAAATAGTCAATATGATGATGAATATCTTGCGTTGCTAACTGGGATGTTAAATAATGTGTGACAAGTCCTTTAAAAAAGAAAAACAAAACAGAAAAATGCTGGTTGAATCACAGCATAGGGGCCCAAATCACAGCGTAGGGGCCCTCTATACTCACATTTTTTCAACAAAACAAAAAAGGTCTCCTTCATCATGAACTTTCTAATATGTTTTCAGCGTAATGCTGTTTGCTTCTCAAGTAATAATTATGAAAAAATGTACAAGAAATCCAACAGGCTTCAAGCATAGTTCCTGTGTGTCCCTTTGACGTTGCGACCACGGGTCCTGTGGTGGAGACCTGTGTCAGTGTGGCAAATCCTCTTGGAGACTAGCCTTTAGTGACTGTAGACAGGGGCAGGAATATTTGCTGGATTTTTGGGTGTGTAGTGGCTATTCCTGTCGGCCTTTTCCACTTTTTTCAAGTTTCTTACTTTGTGACATGCTGGGCACTACAGAAAGATCAGTGATTGGGGGTGCCTGGCTCCTGTCTGAGGTGAGAAGACTTTCATTAGATGGATGTATAACCCGTCGCACTTTTACTGACTTCCTGAAGAGGCCAGATGTTCCACAAGAACCCACCTCATCATATTCAGGATAGATCTTCCTTTTGATACCTGTGCTAACATTTTTCTGCCGGGCATTATAGGAAGATTTTTGCTTGTCAAGGGGTGTCAAGGTCCTGCTGCAGGTGGGAAGGCTTTTTTCAGTTGGAAACTCAACCCACCGCACCGTTGCTGACTTCCTGAAGAAGTCAGATGTTCCACAAGAACCCACCTCATCATCCTCAGGACAGATGATCCTTTGGATCCCTGAGCTAACCTTTTTCTGCTGGGCATTATAGGAGGATTTGTCCTTATCATGGGGTGCCAAGGTGCTGCTGCAGGTGGGAAGGCTTCTGTCAGATGTGGTAAGACTTGTATTACTTGGATGGTCAGCCTGCCAGATTGTTATTGTCAGGCTGCAGGAATCAGACCTTGACCTTGTATTTTCAGTTGGAAACTCAACCCACCGCACCTTTGCTGACTTCCTGAAGAGGTCAGATGTTCCACAAGAACCCACCTCATCATTTTCAGGACAGATCTTCCTTTTGATCCCTGAGCTAACATTTTTCTGCTGGGCATTATAGGAAGATTTCTGCTTGTCAGGGGGTGTCAAGGTCCTGCTACAGGTGGGAAGGCTTTTTTCAGTTGGAAACTCAACCCGCTGCACCTTTGCTGACTTCCTGAAGAGGTCAGATGTTCCATAAGAAACCACATCTTCATCCTCAGGACAGATCTTTCTTTTGAACCCTGAGCTAACCTTTTTCTGCTGGGCATTAAAGGAGGATCTGTCCTTATCATGGGGTGCCAAGGTGCTGCTGCAGGTGGGAAGGCTTCTGTCAGATGTGGTAAGACTTGTATTACTTGGATGGTCAACCTGCCGGACTGTTATTGTCAGCCTGCAGGAGTCAGACCTTGTATCATAAGCCAGTTTGTCTTCCTCATGATCAATCTTCCTTTTCTCTCCTCTCCTGAATTTCCTGCAGGACTCAGGTTTTGTGAAAGGCTGTGAGTGGATTTGACTCCTCTCGAAAGGATGAACCTGGACAGTGGTGTTTTGCTGTGCAGCATTTGAAGAGGGATGCTGGTCATGTTTTGCTTGATGAGACACAGCTTTCCCATTGGTTGCCTGGTTGGTTTGTTTGCCTTGGTGATCTTCAGCTGTCTGTCTTGACCTTTGACTTGTGGATGATTTATGCTGTGTGTTGTCCTCTCGGTGGTGCCTGTTGACAAACGGATGCTCCAGAAGCTGATGAGGTGTTATTCGTGTGTTTCCATTCACATGGAGCATATGTTTCAGCAGGTCAAGGAACATCCTCTGATCATTCATTTGTGATTGATCATCTGCAGCTTGAACACAAACGGAAGCCCTTATTTGCTGAAGCTCATCCAGAGAGTTTATTGTCCATTTCCTGATGCGGGTTGTCTTGATTTTATTTTTGGTTTTGAGTCTCCATTTATTGCTGTTGGATGTGGAGTCTCTCTTAAAAAACTGTTTTGTTTTCAGTCCGGCATCCAGCATGTCGTCTGGTGGCTGACCCGGGCACTCCACAATGTATCTTATCATGTCATACTCACTGGTGCCTGGGTAAAGTAAAGAGCCAGTAAAAAGATGAGCAGCCACACACCCCACAGACCACATGTCAATGGCTGCTGTGAAGGGCAGACCCAACAGAATTTCTGGAGCTTGGTAAGGTCTCGTTTGAATATAGGACATCAGCCTGGCATCTGACTTATCGCAGGCCAGACCAAAGTCAATAAGCTTGAGCTTCAGACCCTGCAGTCGATGGTCAACCAGCACAATATTCTCCATTTTTATGTATGAGTGGATAAGATCAATGATCTCAAGCTGTTGCAGTGCAGTAGCCAACTGCTGAATTATAAATCTAATGTCCTGCAGAGGCAGAGGCTGGTGTTTTCTCAGTTCCATGAAGTCCTGAAGACTCATATCCAGGAGCTCAAACTCCAAACATATGCGATTGCTGTCAATGAAGAAATCATTCCACTGCACAATTGTTGTGAAAGTGTAGTGACACGGACCCACAACAGGGGGCGCAAATGAACGGTCAATAGATGAGCCAAAAGGTAACAATTTAATGTTGTGAAACGTGCACAACGAACATACAGACAATCTCAGAATATAATTACAGTCAAATTACAAAGGTGACGTGTGGGCAGGCTCGAGGATAGAAGACGTCTGTCCTGAGAAGAGCCGGAACCACACGATTTCCGCCCCCCACAGAACCTGGTGAATACTGGAGCCGCCAAGTCCCGAATTCCCAGGTGATCACCGTCCCCGACTGTCGGATCTGGTACTGCTGGTGAAGAACAAAGACAGTCAAGTGTGGGTGTGTGTACACCCAGTAACAACAGCGGTGGGAATGCCACCTCCACCTCTCACTCAATATGTTGCAGAGTACCGCAGTGATTCCTCAGGGGAAAAGAGTGCCGTCCTACACTCACTCAGCCTCCACAGAAAAAGGAACCGGTACTCCTGCAAACACTCACAATATACAGATATATTGCAAAAGACACAAACGGCTGAGGATATTACCTCCAATGAAGTATGATATCTCGGCGATGAGGTGGAGATGACGTCTGGTCTTTATGGAGTGCGATGATGAAGAATGTGTGACAGCTGTCAGGAATTAATGAGTGACAGCTGTCACTCCCGGCTGTGTCCGTGACGGCAGCGCCCTATCGTGCCTGAAGCCCGCACTTCAGGCAGGGCGCCCTTTGGTGGTGGGCCAGCAGTACATCCTCTTCTGGCGGCCCACACAACAGGACCCCCCCCCTCAACGGGCGCCTCCTGGCGCCCGACCAGGCTTGTCCGGGTGTCTGCGGTAGAAATCGGCCAGGAGGGCCGGGTCCAGGATGAAGCTCCTCTTCACCCAGGAGCGTTCTTCGGGTCCATACCCTTCCCAGTCCACCAAATACTGGAACCCCCGGCCCATTCGACGGACGTCCAGGAGCCGGCGCACTGTCCAAGCCGGCTCCCCGTCAATGATCCGGGCAGGAGGCGGCGCCGGACCGGGAGCACAGAGGGGTGAGGTGTGGTGAGGCTTGAGTCTGGACACATGAAAAACCGGGTGGATCTGCACTGAAGCTGGGAGTCGGAGCTTCACTGCGGCAGGACTGAGGATTTTGAGGATCTTGAAAGGTCCAATGTACCGGTCCTTCAACTTGGGGGAGTCCACTTGGAGAGGGATGTCCTTCGTGGACAGCCACACCTCCTGCCCGGGCTGGTAAGCAGGGGCCGGGGATCGCCGGCAGTCTGCATGGGTCTTCGCCCTCGTCCGGGCCTTCAACAAGGCAGAACGGGTGGAGCGCCACACCCGACGGCACTTCCGCAGGTGGGCCTGGACCGAGGGCACACCGACCTCTCCCTCCACCATGGGGAACAACGGGGGCTGATACCCCAAACACACCTCAAATGGGGAGAGGCCGGTGGCGGAAGACACCTGGCTGTTATGCGCATACTCGATCCAGGCCAGATGGTTACTCCAGGCCGTCGGGTGCGCGGATGTGACGCAGCGGAGGGTCTGTTCCAGTTCCTGGTTGGCCCGCTCTGCCTGTCCGTTCGTCTGTGGATGGTACCCGGACGAGAGGCTCACGGTGGCCCCCAGTTCCCTGCAGAAGCTCCTCCAGACGTGTGAGGAGAACTGGGGACCACGATCTGAGACGATGTCGGTGGGTATCCCATGCAGACGGACAACATGGTGGACCAGGAGGTCAGCTGTCTCCTGGGCTGTTGGGAGCTTCGGGAGGGCCACGAAGTGGGCCGCCTTGGAGAATTGGTCCACTATCGTGAAGATGGTGGTGTTGCCCTGGGACGGCGGGAGGCCCGTGACGAAATCCAGGCCGATGTGGGACCAGGGGCGATGAGGCACAGGAAGCGGTTGGAGTAGTCCTTGGGCCTTCCTGTGGTCAGCCTTGCCCCTGGCACAGGTGGTGCAGGCCTGGATATACTCCCGGACGTCGGCCTCCATAGACGCCCACCAGAAGCGCTGCCAGACAACTGCCACGGTCCTTCGCACCCCTGGATGACAGGAGAGCTTGGAACCGTGACAGAAGTCCAAGACTGCAGCTCTGACCTCTGGTGGGACGTATAAACGGTTCTTCGGACCTGTACCTGGGTCCGGGCTCCGTGCCAGGGCCTCCCGGACGATCTTCTCCACGTCCCAGGTGAGGGTGGCCACGATAGTGGACTCCGACAGGATGGGCTCCGGTGGATCCGACAGTGCAGTTTTGACCTCCTCTTCGTGTACCCGGGACAAGGCATCCAACCTCTGGTTCTTGGTCCCGGGGCGATAGGTGATCCGGAAGTCAAAACTCCCGAAGAACAGTGACCAGCGGGCTTGCCTGGGGTTCAGCCGCTTGGCGGTCCTGATATACTCCAGGTTCCGATGGTCAGTGAAAACCGTGAACGGCACAGACGCTCCCTCCAACAGGTGTCTCCACTCCTCAAGAGCCTCTTTCACCGCAAGGAGTTCTCGATTGCCGATGTCATAGTTCCGTTCAGCCGGGGTCAACCTGCGTGAAAAGTAGGCACACGGGTGAAGAACCTTATCAGTCTCTCCACTCTGGGACAGCACGGCTCCTACCCCTGAGTCAGAGGCGTCCACTTCAACCACGAACTGGCGGCTAGGGTCGGGCTGCACCAAAACTGGCGCAGTAGAGAACCGTCGTTTCAACTCCTTGAACGCGGCTTCGCACCGATCCGACCAGGTGAAGGGGACTTTTGGAGAGGTCAGGGCTGTCAGGGGGCTAACTACCTGACTGTAGCCCTTAATGAACCTCCTATAGAAATTAGCGAAGCCGAGGAACTGTTGCAGCTTCCTACGGCTTGTTGGTTGGGGCCAATCTCTCACCGCCGCAACCTTGGCCGGATCAGGGGCGACGGAGTTAGAGGAGATGATAAACCCCAGGAAGGACAAATACGTGCGGTGAAACTCGCACTTCTCGCCCTTCACAAACAGTCGGTTCTCTAATAACCACTGCAGGACCTGACGTACATGCTGGACATGGGTCTCAGGATCCAGAGAAAAGATGAGAATATCGTCCAGATATACGAAGACGAATCGTGCAGGAAGTCCCGCAAGACGTCGTTAACCAAGGCTTGGAATGTCGCGGGGGCGTTGGTGAGGCCGAACGGCATGACCAGGTACTCAAAGTGACCTAACGGGGTGTTAAATGCCGTCTTCCATTCGTCTCCCTTCCGGATCCGAACCAGGTGATACGCATTTCTAAGATCCAGCTTAGTAAAGATTTTGGCTCCATGCAGGGGGGTGAACACGGAATCCAACAATGGCAACGGGTATCGATTGCGAACCGTAATCTCATTCAGCCCCCTGTAATCAATGCATGGACGGAGTCCGCCATCTTTCTTGCCCACAAAAAAGAAACCTGCCCCCATCGGGGAGGTGGAGTTCCGGATCAGCCCGGCAGCTAATGAGTCCCGGATGTAGGTCTCCATTGATTCGCGCTCAGGTCGTGAGAGGTTGTACAGCCTGCTGGACGGGAACTCAGCGCCTGGAACCAAATCAATGGCACAATCGTACGGACGGTGCGGGGGAAGGGTGAGTGCCAGATCCTTGCTGAAGACGTCAGCAAGATCGTGGTACTCAACCGGCACTGCCGTCAGATTGGGAGGGACTTTGACCTCCTCCTTAGCCTGTAAACCGGGAGGAACCGAGCGTCCTAAACACACCCGATGGCAGGTTTCGCTCCACTGAACCACCACCCCAGACGGCCAATCAATCCGGGGATTGTGCTTCAACATCCATGGGAAGCCCAAAATCACGCGAGGAGGTAGAAGGAGTTACAAAAAACTCAATCTCCTCCCGATGGTTTCCAGACACCACCAGAGTTACTGGTTGTGTCTTGTGTGTGAGTAAAGGGAGGAGGGTGCCATCTAGTGCCCGAACCTGTAATGGCGAAGGAAGCGCCACCAGAGGGAGCCCTACCTCCCTTGCCCATCTGCTGTCTAGCAGATTCCCTTCTGACCCCGTGTCCACCAGTGCTGGGGCTTGAAGGGTTAAATCCCCGCTCAGGATTGTGACTGGGAGTCGTGTGGCAATCTGTGTGTGTCTCAATTGAATGTTTTGACCCCCCCTTAGCCCAGTCTCTAAGGGCGAGTGTTGTCGTTTTGGCCGTTTGGGGCAGTTTTTCTGTATGTGCTCCTTTGAGCTGCAGAGAAAACACTCCCCACGGATCAGCCTCCTCGTTTTGGCCCTGTGCGTTTCCCTAACAACGTCAGCAGGGGGAGCTGTTACCCCACGGAGCGCTGTGGCTGTGGAGCGTGGGGAGGGCGGCGCCTTTTCGAACCCGGAAGGGAGAGGGGCGGCGCGTATCCGGTCACGTCCTTCGCCTCGCTCCCGACGGCGTTCCTCCAACCGATTGTCTAACCGTATAACGAGATCGATAAGCCCATCTAAATCCCGCGGTTCCTCCTTAGCTACCAGCTGCTCCTTCAGAACCAACGACAGTCCGTTTATGAAGGCGGCGCGGAGCGCAACGTTATTCCAGCTGGACCTCGCAGCCGCAATGTGGAAGTTGACTGCATAAGCGGCTGCGCTCTCGCGTCCCTGTCTCATTGACAGCAGCACGGTTGAAGCGGTCTCTCCTCTGTTAGGGTGATCAAACACTGTTCTGAACTCCCCCACAAACCCAGTGTATGCTGATAACAACCGTGAGTTCTGTTCCTAGAGTGCCGTAGCCCAGGCGCGTGCTTTACCCCGAAGCAGAGCAATCACATAAGCTATTTTACTAGCATCTGACGCGTACATGACGGGACGTTGTGCGAAGACGAGCGAACATTGCATGAGAAAGTCCGCGCATGTCTCCACACAACCTCCGTACGGCTCAGGAGGGCTTATGTATGCTTCAGGGGATGGTGGGAGGGGTTGTTGAACCACCACTGGAACGTTCATATTCTGCACAGGGTCGGCAGGAGGACGAGCTGCAGCAGCGCCCTGAGCGCTCGCCGCCATCTGTGCGGAGAGAGCCTCCACCCTGCGGTTCAGGAGGATGTTTTGCTCGGTCATTTGATCCAACCGAGCCGTAAAGGCAGTGAGAATGTGCTGTAGCTCACCAATCACGCCTCCTGCAGATGCCTGCGCTCCCTGCTCTCCCATTGGTCGTTCAACAGCCGGGTGACGCCCCTCAGAGTCCATGACGCTGGCCGAGATATCCTATTGTGAAAGTGTAGTGACACGGACCCACAACAGGGGGCGCAAATGAACGGTCAATAGATGAGCCAAAAGGTAACAATTTAATGTTGTGAAACGTGCACAACGAACATACAGACAATCTCAGAATATAATTACAGTCAAATTACAAAGGTGACGTGTGGGCAGGCTCGAGGATAGAAGACGTCTGTCCTGAGAAGAGCCGGAACCACACGATTTCCGCCCCCCACAGAACCTGGTGAATACTGGAGCCGCCAAGTCCCGAATTCCCAGGTGATCACCGTCCCTGACTGTCGGATCTGGTACTGCTGGCGAAGAACAAAGACAGTCAAGTGTGGGTGTGTGTACACCCAGTAACAACAGCGGTGGGAATGCCACCTCCACCTCTCACTCAATATGTTGCAGAGTACCGCAGTGATTCCTCAGGGGAAAAGAGTGCCATCCTGCACTCACTCAGCCTCCACAGAAAAAGGAACCGGTACTCCTGCAAACACTCACAATATACAGATATATTGCAAAAGACACAAACGGCTGAGGATATTACCTCCAATGAAGTATGATATCTCGGCGATGAGGTGGAGATGACGTCTAGTCTTTATGGAGTGCGATGATGAAGAATGTGTGACAGCTGTCAGGAATTAATGAGTGACAGCTGTCACTCCCGGCTGTGTCCGTGGCGGAAGCGCCCTCTCGTGCCTGAAGCCCGTACTTCAGGCAGGGCGCCCTTTGGTGGTGGGCCAGCAGTACATCCTCTTCTGGCGGCCCACACAACACACAATATTGGAAATGTTTGCGTCCAGTTTCTTCAGGTTTGCCAATTCTATCATTGCCGCAAAGGCGTCATCTTCATTGACAAGCACTTTCACAGCAACAACCTTGCTAGTGTCCATCCTCATGCACTTGGATACTTTCCCAAAGGTTCCCTGCCCAAGCGAGGACAGCACCAAATAGCTGGAGGAGCTGCTGTGGAGCCAGGCTTGTTGGGGTACTGTGACATTCTGGTAAGAATGAGGAAAGTGCTCGAAATCCATTGTGCTCAAAATGATGAGAAATACAACCTGACAAATAATCTGCGAAACTCTGAAAATATCACAGAGCTCTTCACACTCCACTGTACAAGTCAGTGTTTACTCTGGAGATACAGGAAGGTTTGCCCTTACATGTGGCACAAAGGTGGCTTTGTTCTGGAGAATGATAAAGGCCAGGGAGCAATATGTCATAAAGGTGGCTTTAACCCTTTAATCTGAATGATAAAGTAAAGATGATGTCATTAAGGGGTTAAGGCTGCTTTAACCCTTAATCCTACAGACTTTGTCCTGTAGAACAACAAAGTTTTCACAAAAATTGTGGAAATTGGAATTCTCATAGAATTCCACTTTCTGCGTGGACTGTAATGTCTATAATAATAAGCTATTATTTGTGATTATATAACGGCTGAGTGGATTCTTGTCATTTGATTGGTGCTTTGTATGTCACGACATGGATTAATTCATCCCATTTGTGTTGCATTGTATTCAGAGTAGAGCTGGGCTCCATTTAGAGTGCAAATTTGGTTCCATACGTTTGGTACCATTGCACACTCACATGCACGCGCGCACGTCCTTGTGCACGCACGCACATGCGCGGGTACGTGCGCGCCCATGCATACTCGTACGCGCGCACCCACACACAAAAACCAATCAACTCTGCTGCCTGGAGGTTGTTAGCAGGAAGAGAGAACAAAAGGTGGACTAATTTCTGACGTGATGTTTTTTTCTTCGCTGCACTGAGAACGTATACAGTCCTATTTTTGTTGTTCACGCACACACAAGCGCTGACCAGGTTGCGTGTGTGTGCGCGCGCGCGGGGGACCATAATTTGAGCTAACTGACACTGCTAATTCTTGTAAGATACACATACACACACACACACACACACACAAAACAAATCCACTGTGCTGTCTGTCAGCAGGAAGAGACAAAGAAAACCTGGACTCATTTCTGACGTGACTTTTTTTTTTATAGAAGCACCGAGGACGTCCACAGCTCGACTGAGCCGCTTCCGTGTGCGCGCGCGCGCACGGGACAGCGACGTGATGATTTGATTGAGTTAACTGACTACACAGTACACACATACACAAAATCCACTCCGCTGTAAGCCGTCTAGATACATGAAAAGCTGCTAACATGAAACGCTGATGTGATTTTTGGCTGGACTGAAGAACTACACCAAGTCATTTTTTTGTTATGGAAGTCCGAAGTCAGTGCACAGCATCACTGGACTACACGTCACAGTGGAACACCAAAATGTAAATCCTTTTCTGTTGTTTATAAATTAATAAAATATCAAATCACAAGGATCTATTTTATACGTTATATAAAACAAATAATAAATGTTTTTACATTCTTTCAATGGTACAAATATTTAATTCGCCTCATTGAATGGTATGTTCCAGCTTTCACCTCATGAAATATTTGTACCAACACGCGACCTACAGGGGTCTTGGCCTATAGAGACCAACAGCATTCTACAGACATAAGGACCTATAGGCGCCATTGCCTATAGAAGCCTATAGGTTTCTATAGACATGCCAGCATATAGAAACACCATATTAATCAATTCTGGCATTTTACTCAAATTTAGCCAATAAATTATCTGATAGAAAAAAAATGTGGAATTTGGATGAAAAAAACAGATTGTTTTATTTTATCTGCATATTTTTATGCACGATAACTATATATAACTACAACCCCTGGCAATAATTATGGAATCACCGGCCTCGGAGGATGTTCATTCAGTTCTTTAATTTTGTAGAAAAAAAGCAGATCACAGACATGACACAAAATTAAACTCATTTCAAATGGCAAATTTCTGGCTTTAAGAAACACTATAAGAAATCAAGAAAAAAAATTGTGGCAGTCAGTAACGGTTACTTTTTTAGACCAAGCAGAGGGAAAAAAATATGGACTCACTCAATTCTGAGGAATAAATTATGGAATCACCCTGTAAATTTTCATCCCCAAAACTAACACCTGCATCAAATCAGATCTGCTCGTTAGTCTGCATCTAAAAAGGAGTGATCACACCTTGGACAGCTGTTGCACCAAGTGGACTGACATGAATCATGGCTCCAACACGAGAGATGTCAGTTGAAACAAAGGAGAGGATTATCAAACTCTTAAAAGAGGGTAAATCATCACACAATGTTGCAAAAGATGTTGGTTGTTCACAGTCTGCTGTGTCTAAACTCTGGACTAAATACAAACAATATGGGAAGGCTGTTAAAGGCAAACATACTGGTAGATCAAGGAAGACATCAAAGCGTCAAGACAGAAAACGTAAAGCAATATGTCTCAAAAATCGAAAATGCACAACAAAACAAATGAGGAACAAATGGGAGGAAACTGGAGTCAACGTCTGTGACCGAACTGTAAGAAACCGCCTAAAGGAAATGGGATTTACATACAGAAAAGCTAAACGAAAGCCATCATTAACACCTAAACAGAAAAAAAACAAGGTTACAATGGGCTAAAGAAAAGCAATCGTGGACTGTGGATGACTGGATGAAAGTCATATTCAGTGATGAATCTCGAATCTACATTGGGCAAGGTGATGATGCTGGAACTTTTGTTTGGTGCCGTTCCAATGAGATTTATAAAGATGACTGCCTGAAGAGAACATATAAATTTCCACAGTCATTGATGATATGGGGCTGCATGTCAGGTAAAGGCACTGGGGAGATGGCTGTCATTACATCATCAATAAATGCACAAGTTTACGTTGTTATTTTGGACACTTTTCTTATCCCATCAATTGAAAGGATGTTTGGGGATGATTAAATCATTTTTCAAGATGATAATGCATCTTGCCATAGAGCAAAAACTGTGAAAACATTCCTTGCAAAAAGACACATAGGGTCAATGTCATGGCCTGCAAGTAGTCCGGATCTTAATCCAATTGAAAATCTTTGGTGGAAGTTGAAAAAATGGTCCATGGCAAGGCTCCAACCTGCAAAGCTGATCTGGCAACAGCAATCAGAGAAAGTTGGAGCCAGATTGATGAAGAGTACTGTTTGTTACTCATTAAGTCCATGCCTCAGACTGCAAGCTGTTATAAAAGCCAGAGGTGGTACAACAAAATACTAGTGATGTGTTGGAGCGTTCTTTTGTTTTTCATGATTCCATAATTTTTTCCTCAGAATTGAGTGATTCCATATTTTTGTTCCCTCAGCTTGGTCTAAAAAAGTAACCGTTACTGACTGCCACAATTTGTTTTTCCTGATTTCTTATAGTGTTTCTTAAAGCCAGAAAGTTGCCATTTGAAATGACTTTAGTTTTGTGTCATGTCTGTGATCTGCTTTTTTTCTACAATATTAAACAACTGAATGAACATCCTCTGAGGCCGGTGATTCCATAATTTTTGCCAGGGGTTTTTTGAGAAGTGTGTATATACACATCACACTTATACACAAGCAGATATAAAAGGCAAAGTATAAAAAAGTTACACAACATTATTACAAATTCAACAATATCTTTTATTACAAATTCAAAATTATTAAATGTATACGTATACATAATCACATACAAGGTCTATTAGAAAAGTATCCGACCTTATTATTTTTTTCAAAAACCATATGGATTTGAATCACGTGTGATTACATCAGACATGCTTGAACCCTCGTGGGCATGCGAGAGTTTTTTCACGCCTGTCGGTTACGTCATTCGCCTGTGGGCAGTCTTTGAGTGAGGAGTGGCCCACCCTCTCGTCGATTTTTTCATTGTTTAGGAATGGCTCAGAGACTGCTGCTTTGTTTGATCAAATTTTTTTCAAAACTGTAAGGCACAACTGAGTGGACACCATTCGATAAATTCAGCTGGTTTTCGGTAAAAATTTTAACGGCTGATGATTTGGTCTGGTAGTGTCGCTTTAAGCACGGTCCACGGCGCCTGACGGCGATCTGCACTTCGAGGCGGCAGCGTCTCGCCGTTTCAAGTTGAAAACGTCCACATTTCAGGCTCTGTTGACCCAGTAAGTCATCAGAGAACAGAGAACTTTCAGAAGAAGTCGGCATGAGGAGTTTATTCGAACATTCCATTGTTAACGGACATTTTGTAATGAAAGAACGTGCGGGCAGAGTCGCATGTCGGGCCGGACCCGACCGCGGGGGGTCGCGACAGGAAAAACACCTCCGTTGGAAACCTTAACGGGCAAGTTGGAACATGCCCAAGCTGTTAAACAATTTCTCAGTTACTCACTTGTTGAAAGCCATCAAAAGCCGCCTGAATTTTACAAATGGTTTTCAACACGGAGGTGTTTTTCCTGTCGCGGCGCACACAGATTTGCCGAGTCGTCACGGAAACGACTCGGCGAATTTGCGCGCACGTCTTTCATTAAAAAATGTCCTTAAACAGTGGAATGTCCGCATAAAGTCCTCATGCCGGCCTCTTCTGAATCTTCTCTGTTCTCTCACGACGTCCTGGGTGAATTAAGCCTTAAATTAGGATGTTTTCAGGTCGAAACAGGCTGACGACGGCGCCTGGAAGCGCTGCACGATGTCCCGCTCTGTGGGAAGTCCTTACACCGACAAAACACCCCATAATCTCTCATCAGCCGTTAAACTTTTCACTGAAAACCAGCTTAATTTCTCGAATAGTGTCCACTCGGATATTCCTCACAGGTCCAGAAAAAATTTTGAAAAAGCAACATGCGCCGTGTCGAGCAGCGTGTGAAACAAAGGAATTCAGCCGAGAGGGCGGGACCACATCTCACTCAAGGCCTGCCCACAAGGAAATGACATCACCGACACGCATGAAAAAACTCACGCATGCGCACAAGGGTTCAAGCATGATTGGTGTAATCGCACGTCATTCAAATCCATATAGTCAAAAAAAATAAATAAATAAAAGGGTCGGTTTATTATCTAATAGACCTCGTATATCATTTTCTTTGTAGAACCATGGAACTTGGAAACTGCAGTATCATCAAACACAAGTATAGTTGTAAACATCCAAACAGGTCAGCATTAATGCAGTTTGCTTCAAATGGTTACTATAACATCTGTAACTGAAACTACACATGCATATGTTATATCAGGTCAACCCGTACGCCAGTGTATATATGCCATATATGTATATATGCCTATATGCCATGCAAATAATTTCAGCAAGTGTATACAATCCTGTAGGACCGTTTATATCCTATATGCCAGAGGTGGTACGAAGTCACTAGCAAGTCATGGATTGGCATATCACAAATCTCAAGTCAGCTTGCAAACAATTGGTGGTCATTATGACTTGAGACTTGTGACTTGCCAATCCATGACTTGCTAGTGACTTCGTCCCATATTCATGCATATAGTTTCAGTAACCATTTGAAACTGTCTTCTAAAATAATGTTCCTACACGAATGTTTTGCATGTTAGAACTTTGCCTTTTGATTTTGTCATGTATAAATTTTATTTGATATTTTTAGTGAAATCCATATTTTAGCTGTCCTAGTAGTTGTACGCTTATATGTGAATTTGAGCATACACATTTACATTTTTCAGTCACACATTAACAAAAGTCTATTTGTGTGCAGAATTTCTGCTGGTCAAAATTTGCCAGTCCTAGGCTATATCATTTATCTCAGTCCATGACAAATGCAAACTGTATTTCTTCTATTAGAAGCAAACCACTAGAAGCGCATCTCAACCAAAAATTCCATTCTTTAAGTACAGAAATGTTAAAATATTATTTATTTTGACCACAGAAACCCCTCTGTCATTTACATAAGCACATGCGCTTCTGATTGAGAAAATACAGCACATGTATTTGACATTCTGCAGTCTAATAGCAAAATCTGTGTTCACAGAGCTTTAGGATTTCTGTAAGCTAACCATTTGGGTTCTGTTAGTCTTATGTACTTTTGTAATAATGTAATGACAAAATCTATTAAAACAATTTCACAGGCTGTTCCATAGGATTCTATAGACAGGCCTGGAGAATTCTATAGACTGTACTATAGAATTCTATAGAGGGCCAAGTTCTGCTAACATGTAAAACATTCATGTGCAACCATCAATTCACAACTTAATCCCAGTAGAACCGAGAAGGCAGTGGGCACAGGTAAGATGAAACATCAGATTTCATGAAAATACATTTTTGCAGGATGTCTCCTGGATAAATACAAATATTTGGGTTATCTGCATGTTGGTCAATATTTACAAGAAAGTCAGATGAACAGCCTAGCCTTGCATCAACAAATGATGGTCTTCGTGTAATGCTGACTGGCTTTAATAGTATGATATTTGCTTTATCACACAAACAAAAAACATCATCACTCATGCAGTCGGGTCCCAACTTAACACAGAGAAAATTTTCAATTCTTCCATATTTATACACACCATGAGTAAATGCAACATAGCAGTTGCAATGCCGAGCAGATCAAAAATAGTCACTGCTGGTGGTGAAAAATAAATCTCTTGTATACAATGGCGGAGGTGTGCACTTGGTTCCGTCAGTCTGCTTGCAGCCAGTAACTTTGATGGAGGCAGAATAACTTGCTCTCCTTTGCCAAGAGCACACAAATTATTTGAAAACATGTTTGTGCATTTTGATTTAGTGTGTCTGCTGGCCAATGAGGTGTACAGGACAGACACATCAGTGTTCTCCTCCATGCAATTAACTGCTAACTGTCATAACCTTCATGAGAGAGAATGTCTCACAAATCTGCAAACCAACTTCCTGGGTACTGTGGAAACACCTAATCAAAGTCCTGTTGTATCCCTCAAAAACAAAGGTGGAAATTGCCCATAAAGGGCCAGTGTTGATAAGTGACTGGGCAAAATGAATCAATGAGTGGACACTGAAAGTGCAATATCTTATTCTATACAACTGCTCAGTCATTAGAACAAACATCCTGAGGCAAGTGTTGCTCTCACGAACCTTTCTTTCAAAAACACTCTCCCTCATGAGGTCATAAATACCAAATACAAATAAGAACCAGTGTTTATACACAGCAGGTAAAATTTCCTGAAATACCACGAAAGAACAGGAGAGCTCGCCATTTAGATACCTTTCAATACTTCTGCGTTTTGAGAGGCCTGGGGCATCTGGTTATTTCACTTCGAGGTGCTATATCCTGCAGTCTTTATAAAGGTATACCATGAACAATGTCATTTATGTTAGTTTCTGTCAAGAGTTCATCAATATTTTGATTTTCAAGGGCAGCTGCCACTTCTGGTACTTTCGTCATTCTTTGCAGCTATGTTTTGACAGGCATCCTGAAAAAAAAACTACCTTCTGCATGTGAGATGTCTGCACTGAATTCATTGCCGCAGTTTGTACAATTCCTTGACAATTTCTCGGGGCCAAGATATGCAGTGCACTCCATGCAATAACAGTGAACCTGAAATTGAAATAGAAGAATGGTATGAATATAAGAACATTGAAACCTGCTACAGCATGATTGTTTTTTAATGCACAACAGAAACTTGAGCAACATTCATTATCAATGATAAGCACTCTGTATCCCCCCCCCCCCAAAAAAAAAAACACACCAACAAGAACATGATTTACTAGCATACCATGGCAAATTAAATCAGCACAGACTAATGCTGCATTTACACATAACGACAAGTCACGAATACCACGAAGTAAACATTCTTGGCTGCTGATCACTTTAAGAATGTCAGGAATGCGCAAAGAATGAAGCAAATATACACATTCGTACGTGTCCTGCCTATGTGTAAATGCAGCATAACTCGATTATATGAAACACATTGGTCAGTAGCAAACACTTTGATGTAGGAACAGTGTTTGGACAGTGTATACCGTATTCATCAAAGAAAGAAGATCATCCAAAGAACTATCAGAAAGACCATGCCGCAAGACATAGGACACTATCAGCAGTAGACTCTGTGACTTGGTGATGGGTGCATCTGGATAAATTGGAAGATTTCCATCTTCAAGGCTGAATCCCTGAAAAAGGCAAAAAAAAAAACAAAAAAAACATAACATGTAACATTAGTGTGACATTAGTCACGCAGAGGACTAACATGGGGCTGATATCAGAAAGAGCCTTAGATAAACATGTGGCTGCACCCATCAGACATGGACTGTTTCTAGTTGGTTAAGCCATAATTTTTTATTATGTGAACATTAATTCTGACACTATTAGATAGGCGAGCAGTGACCACTCACTGGCTACGACTATGCATATATTGTCATCATGTATGAAGAACGGTCTCACAAATATATTTGCAAATAATAGAAATTTGCACAAAAACAAGACTTATAAAGGACTACCCAGGAACATGCTCAGATAATAAGACAGGATTCTGATTTGCAAATTTGGAGAGGTCAAAAATATGAAAAGGTCAAGAATGGACGGACACTTATGAGGAAAGTCAACATATCAGTTTTGTAACAGAGCTAAAAAGATGATTTCATATCAATATATACATACCATATTTCCTCTATTAGAAGTGCATATGCTTATGTAAATGACAGATGTGTTTCTATGGTCAAAATAAAATAAGTATAAATATTTTAAAAGTCTTGTATACAAAGAGTGAAATTTTTGGCCCAAGGTGCACTTCTAATAGAGGAAATATGGTACATGTATGTTTGAAGTAAGAAAATATTTTAATTACCGTATTTTCCGGACTATAAGTCGCACCGGAGTATAAGTCGCACCAGCCACTTTATCCATTATAAAGAAAAACAAACCATAAATAAGTCGCACCGGAGTATAAGTCGCACCAGCCACTTTATCCATTATAAAGAAAAATAAACCATAAATAAGGTCCACTGGACTATAAGTCCCATGGACATACAGGTATGTTAACATGAAAAGTTCAGATGATAATATTGTGACGGCTACCGTTTTCGGATGCATATTTCACCAGTCGCAACTTGTAATCTGCAGAGTATGATTTTCTTTTTGGTGGCATTTTTTCGGGCCTTCTCCGTTGTCTTGTTATGTTATCAGTAACGTTCAAATTTTTATTTTTCTATGGTAGTCAGAAGTCGCAGGAACAGTTACACAAGCCTTGAGTGCCCTCTCGTGAGCTGCATTTTACCTACGGATATGTTTGTATTTTGCGGACCACATTGCGAGCCGAACCATGCAGCGCCTACCTGCGCAGCTCATGACCACCCAGCGGTGTCGATCCAGCTCCTTCTAAGTGGAGACGCTAATCCTCCGCCGTCGCTCAGTGCTCCCATGCAGCTCTCAGCGTCAACTCTGCTCACAGTGATATCCAAGGGTTGAAGCTGTCTTGTTAGCCGTCCCGGAATAAACACCATGTTCGTCTGCTTCAAACGCTTTTCACAATCATCGACGCCAGCTCCTTTCAAGTGCACACGCTAATCCTCCGCCGTCGCTCACCCAATGCTCCCACGCAGCTCTCAGCGTCAACTTAAACACTCTGCTCACATTGATATCCAAGGGTTGAAGCTGTTCTGTTCGCCAAGCCAGAATAACAGCAAGCACCGAGTTCATCAGCTTCACACGCTGTGGGTGAGGTGAGGAATACGCATCCAAAGTTCTGTTCTCTGATTGGTTATCGCGACCAGCGTGAACTATAGGATGGCCGTCATACTACAGTGCCCATGATGCATTGCATTTCCTTTTCCGGTGGCCATTTTAAAACATAGATCGACTCTGTCACGTAAAATTGTTTTGTTACAGTAAATTAATTGAGATCCTACCGGTATATTTTTCATTTATAAGTCGCACCGGAGTATAGGTCGCACCCCCGGCCAAAACATGTAAAAAAGTGCAACTTATAGTCCAGAAAATACGGTAGTTTTTCTTTTGTTAAGGTTGTGAAATGAGTAGACAATTCATACGGTTACAGTGCATAGAAAAACCAAACACCATGTTTGCTCTATTAGAAGGGCATGTGCTTATGTAAATGACAGAAGCAATTTTATGGTCAAAATAAGTCATATGTTAACATTTCTACATGCAATAAATGCAATGTTTGGTTTAAGTGTGCTTCTATTTATTTCTATAATAGAGGAAATATGGTACATAAATTGGTCTCATTCATGATGCTGACTTACCCGGTAATTATCATCTGGTTCATCTCCTTCCTACCCATCACCATGCTGAAAATCATCGTCTTCATCATCTCCTCCAGAGTCAACTCCATTGTCATGCCAATCTTCATCATCCCCCTGATCCATTTCTTCATTTTGTCCTGAGTCTCCACCCTCTTCTTGCCCCAAATCATCCTTGCCTTCGTTGTTGCCATCAATATGCCAAGTGTTATCATCTTCAATGTTATGATCAGATCCAACATCACCATACCACGTCTGCTGAATCTGCTTGGTCTACTTCATTGTGAACATCACCCTCAGTTCCATTGTCCACTAGATCATCCTGTTCTAAAACCACCCCACCATCTTGAGAACTACTATGCTGAAACACAGCTCCTTCATTGGTAAGTCAGTTTCAGGTTGTTCAACATCAGTGCCACAGTGGTTACAATCAATTCCTTCGTCAGTCTTTGGATGCTCCTAGGAAAAAATATAGGATACATGCACCTTTAGCAACATGAATTTCAAGTATGCACAGAAGTGGCATTTAATATTTTTAATCTTGATTGATGTTTAAAAGCCAATATCATACTCTGATATCTACATCCTGATCATATGTAAAAATATTATGATCATATGTAAAAACATTATGCTTCTTCTACAAAAATCTGTTATCTTAGGAATGGATCACTAGCTCTTGGGAGAGGGGTGTGGTCAAGGAAGGAATTTTTTTCATATAAATCCAAATTCCTTTTTATGTTTTACACTGAATATTTTGCTATTATATTATTTGTTATATACAAAATGCAACTTTTATTCCCTTTTCCTCAGATATTGTATTTTCTCTTCGAAGCTCAGGTGATATCTACATGTTCATGGTAACAATAGGTCATATTTTTAACATTGGCATTGTATTGTCTGATGCAATCCCTACACAACAGTACTAGAAAATGCATTCCCCCTAGATTACCCATGTAGAATATAGCGTGAAACTAAAAGGGCGCTACAACTACTTATCTTAAACTTCAAATACCGTATTTGCTCTATCAGAAGTGCACCTAAACCAAACACTGCATTTACTGTATACAGAAATGTTAATGTCTTATTTTTACCAAAAGTGTGTCATGTAAGTGCATGCACTTCTAATAGAGCATATACGGTGCTGATAAAATTGAAACAAAAATACTGCAAGCCGAAGGCAGTCAGACTTCAAATTATTTTAAGTGCTTTATTGCGATAATTTTTTTTTAAAGATTATTTCTCCATATTATGTTTTCTTTTGGGTGGCACGGTAGCTTAGTGGTTAGCACTGTTGCCTCACAGCGAGTAGGTCGTGGGTTCAATTCCCGGGGCCTTTCTGTGTGGAGTTTGCATGTTCTCCCCGTGTTTGCGTGGGTTTCCTCCCACATCCAAAGACATGCGGGTTAGGTGGATTGGAATCTTTAACAAAATTGTCCTTAGGTGTGCGTGTGAGTGTGTCTGTGTTTGTTTGTCTGTTTGTGGCCCTGCTACACACTGGCATCCTGTCCTGGGTGTACCCCACCTCACGCCCTATGACTGCTGGGATAGACTCCAGCCCCCCGCGGACCCTTGATTTGACTAAGCGGTAGAAGATGGATGGATGTTTTCTTTTTTGTGAACCCTCATGATCAAATGGTCTGGCCCTTAATTTGATTAGAATGGTGTGCCTTTATGTTATATGTGTTTTTCCTTCGTGAAAGAAATCAATATTTTCGCATGCCTCGCTCTGTTAGTCTCTTATTTTTTTTAAATACGCCCCCCCCCCCCCCCCCGCAATGCTACAATACTTTTGGAGTACACCCCCCCAACCTGATTGTTAGTGACCCAGTCTAAACAATAAACATAAGGCAAAACGGATCTCTTTTGTACTTACGGGAGCAACCGACTGTGAAGAGTTGGGATCAATGGTTTCACCGCCTACAATTCTTCTCTTTTGTCGATTGCATCTTGTTTGTCTCGGAAGAGAGATATCGGGATTAATCCCATGTTGTCTGTAACGTTGTAGAAGCATGTCAACCCAAATATGGCCGTCGGGTTGTTGTTGTTGTTCTTCTTCTTCTTCGTTGTCGTCTTTGTGTTTAAAGGCGGTTGGCAACCACCTTATACGGAGCATTACCACCACCAACTGGACTGCAGTGTTGGCCAGGAGGGGCCATCTGGTTATGTGCGCATGCGTACAACAGAACAGCGCCCGCAATGATTCACAATAAATACATTTTTTAAAATAAATAAAACTAAAATTTAAACTAGAATTAACCTTTCAGTTTTCTTTATAAAAACATCTAAAACTTAGATCAATGTGAACAAATAAACACGTGTAAGTCATGAATCTGTCTCCGGGTCACAGGTTGTTATATCCCATGATGCCACGCGCCCATAGGATCGCGCTATTTCAAAACGAGGCTGTTTTTGGAAAAGGACAGCGTTATTTTCATCTGTTCCTTTTATTTTTATTTTTGAGGAAGATGCCGTTGAAGTAGGCGAAGTGGATTGTTGGCCACGAAGAGATTGTAAAACAGAGGTATGTATTATGTTACGTTGTTAAAAAGCTTTTAAACAGCGATCGCCTCGGACATCACACAAGAAGCAAGAATGGAGTTCCGAGTGCATGCGTGGGCTCATGAGTAGGAAAAACTCAGTTCGGGATAAAAGCGACACGCTGCACCTCCGCCGTTCAACTCCGCAAAGTGGTTCGGTTCCTCTGCCCCCCCAGCCGAGCACTGACGCTGCTCTTTCACCATGTTTCCGCAACGACACCGAGCAGCCGGGCATGGCTTCGGGAACGAGAAAAAAAAAAAAAAAAAAAAAAATATATATATATATATATATATATATATATATATATATATATATATATATACATACATACGAGGTCTGTCCATAAAGTATCGTACCTTCTTATTTTTTTAAACTATATGGATTTGATTCATATGTTTTCACGTCAGACAAGCTTGAACCCTTGTGCGCATGCGTGAGTTTTTCCACGCCTGTCAGTGACGTCATTCGCCTGTGAGCATGCCTTGTGGAAGGAGTGGTCCCACCCCGTCATCGGATTTTCATTGTCTGGAAATGGCGGCATGATTTGGGGTTTTTTTTCCCATCAGAATTTTTTCAGAAGCTGTTAGAGACTGGCACCTGGAAACTATTTGAAAAATGTATCTGGCTTTCGGTGAAAATTTTACGGGCTTCACAGAGAATAAGGTCTGGTAGTACAGCTTTAAGGACCCCTTTAAGGACGCTCAGCGCACCGCGCTCCGAGCTGCGACGACACGGCACAAGCCACCGGACCATTTCTGAGCTGATGGCTCTGTGGATACGAGACCGTCGTGTGCTCTTTCTCTGGTTATCACAAGAGCTGGACATCAGCCATTTTCCGGCAGATTTCACTTTTAGCAAGAGATTTTGTCATGGAAAGCCGCGCAGAGGCTTCGCGCGTCACGACCGATTCGCTTTGGAAGTGAGACAAAGGAACACCGTTTCGGCGTGTCAGAGGACAAGTTTGGACATGTCCAGCTCTCCACAATTTCACTGATACTTACTGGACTGGTAAGTATTGAAAGCCGAGATAGACATGTCCAAACTTGTCCTCTGACACGCCGAAACGGAGGTGTTCCTTTGTCTCATTTACTGATGATTGGATGATTCTCACACCAGAAGTGCTACAATCACCTTCCCTCACTGGAAAGAAAAGCAACGCTTTTAAAGATGTGAGAGCCAAAAAGAAGCTGCCCGATGTAGAGTTCATAATTGGTAAGTTAACTGGCATAACAATAACATTATTAATGCAATGCCTTACATATATTTGCTCTATTAGAGGCGCACCTAGACCAAAAATTAAATTCTTTTGATACAGAAATATTAAAATATTATTAATTTTGACCATAAAAACACCCGTTATTTACGTAAGCCCATGCGCTTCTAATAGAGGAAATATGGTAATGTTTTTCCCCAGCTTTGGGAACTGGTGGTATAATTTTTAACTAATATTTCTTGGAAAATTATTTTTGAATAACTGTTTTAATTGCTGTGCTGTGCTATGCTGGTTGGTTTTGCTTTTATCTGTATGCTGCATCCACAAATTACAGATTTTATTTATTCATTTATTTTACATATGCAGATAATATCAAAGAACAGACCCGTTCTCCTGATGTTCAACCAGTCAAAACAGCCATCACTCACCTCTTCAACACCGAAGGCAAACGCTTGCTGAAGAAGTGTGATACCGCTGATTAAAGGCTTGCCCTAAAGTTAATGTTCAATATTTCATCCAAGAAAAAGTTAAATTTTGTCACTTTTTGTGTATTGTTTGTGTATTTGTGAAATAAATTTTATATTTAAATGTTTAATTGTTCCCATTATCCTTTGTATATTTTATGGCATTATGACTTGTAGGTTCCTATAGAGATCCTATAGGTTGGTCTATAGGTTCTGGTAGAAATGCTATAGGTTGGCCTATGGATTGTTATAAAGATCCTATAGGTTGGCCTATAAGCTCCTACAAAGATCCTATAGGTTCTGATAGAAATTCTATAGGCCGGCATATAGGTTCTTATAGAGATCCTATGGGTTGGCCTGCGGGCCTTTATAGCTATCCTATAGAACTGCCTATAGAGGGCCTATAGGTGAAACGTCCCAATTGCCTATAGGCACTTATAGGTTTCTCTATGGCGGCCTATAGGTTTCTCTATAGGCTTGTCCACGGAAATTCTATAGCCTAGCCTATAGCAACCTATTGGTCATGCCTATAGAATTACTTATAGATTTTTTCTGTAAGGGTAACGCTTGTCCGGGACAAATGTAAAACGTGATCGGACACGCAATATGCTCTAATCGTTGTCCGACCGGACAAGTGGCATTTTTTGGGGGGTTAAAACGTTCAAATTCTTTATTTTCATCAATCGGAACCAAAATACCTGACCGCTGCCTTTTTGTTTTCTTATTTACGTCACGTCTTGTCTCTCACCTCGCGCAAAAGTCTTCGGTTTTTCCCGCCACTCTCCACGCAGCGGACAATCGGAAAACATGATGTCAATGTGTGCGCGAGACCACTGTATGGAGCGTGTGTTTGTAGTAGAGGCTGACATTTTTTTCGGGTATCCCACGGGATGGGAGTCAACTTTGCTATTTATCATAGCATAGGGGCTGAGCGCAGAGTGAAAAATTAAACTGTGGCGCTGAACTGTTCTGACGGTACGTCCTGTTCACACCGTGTGCATGTGTCGGTGACAGTTATGCTGAAATTATGAGATGAAATAAATTAAAATGAGAATATATGAATGAACAGAATAAAAAGGACACACACGTGTGATTAAAAAAACCTGATGTGGGGAAACTGCAGTGATGTTCAGAAGCAGAAATCACATAAAGCAGCTGAGAACTCTGAACTTTAACTTTATTTTATAAAGATATTTACTTTAGATGGCTTAATGTAGTTGTTTAATGTTCAAGCACAAAACGTGACGAGGAGGAGAAGAAAAGAGGAAATGAACTCAGAATAAAAATACAAGCTGCTGATTTTCATTTTTCAAAATTATTAGGCTGCAGCTCTGAGTTTCATTTATTTCAAAGTAAGTTACTGCTTATTATTTTCAAAAATCATGAGTCAAATCAGTCTGCACTGTTCAGTTTTTCCTGCACGTTTGTGTATTTTTTTCCTTCTTGTGTTTGTTCTACTAAAAAGTTTTTAAAAACAACAAAATGTTAACACTTTTCCTTATAGCAGTTCTTTAATTTCAGAAATGGAACAGAAACAACCACAAATGAAAAAAGTAGGGACTGTATGTAAAATGAAGATGAAAATAAAAATGTTTTATTCCCAGTTTCTCCACTCACACCCACAGAAGCCAAACATTCTTCCAGAGTTGTGTCTTGGTGGCTTCCCTCACTTGTCTTCTTCCAGCATGGACATTTAGTTTTTGAGAACTGCCAACCTGACAGACTTACCATAAAGTACCACACTGTTTGTATTTCTGATTGATGTAAATAAAGTCTAAGAAATATTCAGTGAGTTGGAAATGTTCATGTATCCATCCTCTGACATTTCCCTAGAAAACTGGCTGTAAATATTATTAACTAATTCTTCCATTAACAATAAACTGCTGCAGGCCTCAATTGTAGGAATGGATATATATGAACAAAAAATAAATAAAAATAAAACTGATCGAACAAAACATGAAATATGTTGGTTTCATACAGTCTGCAGTCACAGAAATAGAAGACAAATACCAGGATCATTATGTGTCCATCACCACCACATTTTGAAAAACTACAAGACCACAGACCATGCATTATTTATGTTTTGTGTCTTTTAGTGACTTATTTATTTTTTTATTTGGATTAAGGCAATAAGTACCTCCCTGTATTACCACAGATGAACTGTTTCTGTTGCCACATCTGAAATAGTAACTCCCCTTGGCTGCTCACTTGTTTTGTACTCGGGGTTGCCACATCTGAAATAAAACTGCAAAATTTTACCACCCACACAGGAGAGTGACAGTATAAACTTTTTCAAGTGATATGTCACAGCAAAGTAGATGTGATAAATATTTAATTTGAATCTCACTCACAGGTTGTCCGGACAACCAGCTTTTCCTATAGGACAAGTAAACTGCCAGGGTTACTTGTCCTATGGACAAGTACACTACGAGTAAAAAGCTTAATGTCAATGCCTGATGTGTGTATGTTTGTATGTATGTGTCTGTATGTTTGCAGCATCACACAGACACGCAACACATGCAGTTTGGACCAAAGTTGGTAGATTGTTTGTAGTCTCAATAAGGACAAAGATATTTGATGAAGAGAAAGATGTAAAAAAACAAAATAAAAACAAAAGGTCAAGATTTTGGCCCAATGCTTAATATAAATGATACTTGATGGAACTCATTAAATGCTCACGTGAAGAATATGGCATTTTATTGGTCCCATGACCACTGACCTCCATCAACAGGGAACCGATCAAAGATCCTAAACTCTACATGGCCTTCTGCAAGGAGGGCATATGCCCGTCACAGCAATTGCGAAAGGCAATGCGCTCGAAGCTCCTCAGCAGTGCACATGATTGGAAAGTCTCTGCTGACCTCAGTGTAGCACTGAAATTTCCAATCCACATCGCTAACACCAACGAGCGACCCAACCTCGTAATGTGGTCGGATACAAGCCGGCAAGTGCACCTTGTAGAACTTACCGTCCCATGGGAGGAGAACATGGAGGACGCGTACGAATGGAAAAAAGCCCGCTACGAATCACTGCAGGCGGACTGTGAAGATAGAGGCTGGGCTACCAATTGAAATTGGCTGCCGCGGCTTCATAGGACGATCCACAATGTCCCTCCTTTCTCGACTAGGCCTCGTCAACCGAAAAATACGAGGTGCAACTAAATGCCTACAGATAGCCGCTGAACAATCCTCAAGCTGGATATGGTCTAAATCTGGAACTGTCACCAAATAATTTCCCTACTCCCACCACCTGGACTGGAAAATCATATCCCTGCAATTTCGCAGCTGATGAACTCTAGAAACACCCTCCGGTGGCTTCATGTTGCTGGTGGCGCCGGGGATGGCAGTACCACCAGTAGCCACCGAAACTGTGGAATGATCCCCGGTTGGCGGCTGATGAGGAGGGTGTTTTGCAGCGCAAGTTGTATGATCTTCTCTAAGCTCAGATGCATTCTGAGCATCCAGAACAGTAATTTTAATGTTTTGAGAAGAACATAAAGTCACCATTTGACTTATGCAATTTGAAACTGTGGATATAAGTACTTTATTCTGAGAATCGCCAGCATTGATTTTATTAACATCCTGGTGTAAATAAGGTATCACCACATGTGTAGAACTCAAAAAGAATGATAGGTTGAGTTTTCATTAAAAAAAACAACTGCAATGTGGTAAAATGTATTCATAAATATGAAAGAACAGGCTCTTAATAATTATTAACTATCACATACTGTATTTTTTTCCCTCAAGATTTGTTTTTGCATAAGTTTGAAAAAAACAACAGATCATAAGTATAGGATAAATTACTTATGAATTTAATTTATGAAGTGGCACTATTGACAACAATCATACTAAACATAATTTCATTTGCATAGACTGATTTTGGAGATCAAGCAATAATTGCAGATGGGCTTTCTGAGGTCCCAGATAGCTTTTCTGATTTCCTTTTATAACTTTCAGAATTTAGTAAATTAGCATATGGTCCATTGATACTTGTGTGTAGACACTAGTCCCTAGAGGCAACTATTTTTGGTTTCAAATCTGGGCAAATGCAGTCCCAGAAAATTCCTAATGTGACAAACAAGAAACAGGTGTTGTAAACAAGTCAGTGCTGCTAAAAATACAAACTTGCAGAAACAAAGATACTATTCTGACATGGTTTAGCACATAAGACTGACATGGTTTGCACATAAGACTGGCATAGCATGTTTCAAGTACACACATATATGTCAGAAGGTGGGGGGGAAAACATACCATATTCTGTCCCCCCTGGGTGAAAAGGTGGGGGAGACATGTCCCCCCCCCCCATCCCCCACCAAATTGCACCCATGCTGGATCAAGATTTCCCTTTATGCAGGCTTTGAAGGATTTCTTGAAAACTACTTTGCAGATTCTCATCAAATTTGCACCACGAATAGATATTAGGGCATGGCAGATTCCATTAAATTTTGGAGGTGATTCGGATCCAGATTTTGGATCAAGATTTGCCTTTATATAGGCTTTGTAGGCTTACTTCAAAACTACTTCACGGATTCTCACCAAATTTGCACCACAGATAGATATTAGGGCCTGGAAGACTCCACTGAATTTTGGAGGTTATCTGGATCCATATTGGTGGGTGTCAGAAATCTCGGATTGCCGTTGTTCATTTATTTTATTACCTATGCCTGTTTATAACACTAAGGATCGGGGGGTTAATGGGTAAGAAGTGAGGTACAGCCTCCAGTTTCCTTTTGTCACTTGGGTGAGCCTTTTGTCATCATACAGAATTTGAAGACATCCTGCAGAAACAAAAACATAATTTGCACAGTCTTCTTCTATCGGTGGTGGATTTTCTTGTTCAGTGATGGTAAATACACCATAATCATGTCACAGTTATGGCAGTTTTGGTCTTTGCATGGAAAGTTTTTTGTGTACTTCACATCTGTTTGGAGCTCCATCCACCTCGCCTGCAGCAAATGCTGCCCCTTCATGCTGCTTTGGTTATAATCCCAGTCCTATAATATGATGAGCTGCACAGACATTATTCCTAAGAAGTGCTCAGTGAGACAAGTCATGAGACGATGTTTATGTACATGTTGTTCACAGTCACATGTACCTTGTGTGCATGTTCAAAGGTGGGACTGTGTATAAAAATGTCTGTAATTCCTAAATGGTTTATGCACATCTTTGCTGTTTCATTTCAAGTCCACTGTGGTGGTTTTGCAAGGCAAAAAAAAAAAAAAAAAATTGTCACTGTCTAAATACTTATGGACCGGACTGTCCTCTGTCTAACTGAAATGTTATCATTTGCAGTATCACCTGTCAGTCATTAAATGCATAAAATACCCTCTGGTGCTTTTCAGAATGTTCACAGCATTTAAGAAATAGCCTGAACATCATTCACAGTTTTATCAGCAGGCTGAATCTTCAAAGGTGTATCGATCCACTTTTGCTGCTGGCAAAAACAACCTAAGCTGCATATTCCAGCGGGATAACTGGAAAGAATTTGCTCCGTATGTGTGAAGTAATAGGAAGAAAAAAAATAAACAAAAGAAAAACAGAGAAACCATAACAATCACAAAGCATGCAAAAACAGAAAAACAGCAATAACAGGTGACATAATGATGGACGAATGACTTGGCTGCAGAAGAGTGACAGAAAGTATTTGGGAGAGAAATACAGATGACAGGCATAGAAATAGTGAGAGGTGACGTAAAGAATCTTGGAATCTATGAACTAATTCATGTGATGGATTGGTTGTATTCAACTGGGCACACAGCCCCTGCTCATGCAATAATAATACAACAAAATGACTTTGGCGAGCTGCACACTGGGTAGCTATGAAAGAACTTTCCCACCATCTGCAGCTGTTAATGCTGCTATCATAGCGTTGAGGAGGCAGCGGCCCTCTCAGATCTAATCAAAGAATTGATTTCTCAAAGATAATCATTCCAGGCTGTCCTTGGACCAGTTCTGCATTGCATTAATAAACAGCCAATACTCAGGTTTTAAAGGTCTGATCAGTGATGTCGACTGTCAGCCGTGCACACGTCGAACAGTCTTGCTCATGCAGTCTTACTCAGTGCAGAAACCTGACACTGATCGGGACTGCTCTACAAATATCATTGCCCTTCTAATGCTTCAACTTCCATCCACATGCACGCGTGCACACTGCCCGTACAATACGCCACATTTCTCACAGGGAAGCCCTGATTAAGTCATACCACCCTCTTTTCCTAAAATGGAGTGTTGCGTCGGAGCTGAGGAGAGAGGATCTTTAATAACGGAGGAGCACACTCTCCAGGGTAAGACTGCTGCAGACACCAGAGAAGACAGACTATCTGTTCACTGCCACTGCACACAGTGCTGCTCAGGAACCAATCAGCCACTTCTATTTGTGTGTGTGTGTGTGTGTGTGTGTTTCAGAGAGAGACTGAAAGAAATGGATGCAGAGGAGTCTTTGTCTATTTGTATGACAGGAGCAAGAACAAGTAGTTCAAGGACTATGGCAAGAATTCCACCAGAATCATTCAGCTTTCCAGTACGCAAGAAACTTGGCACAGGGAAACTACCATATTCATGTGTTGGAACACCCCCCCCCCCCCCCCCCCCCCACACACACACACACGCACACCCAAAGCATCCGCCCATCCCCCCTTTTAATGAAAGTTGATTGAACTCCCACTCTAAATTAAGTTAATTCCGCGACCCCCCCCAACACAGTAAAAAAGCAAAAAAATGAGCTTACACAAGGTTTTCCTCATTGCTTCTGGGTTAAACGATGTCATCAGTATGCCCTGATCTTTCCCAAGTTCTGTAAATGCACTGAGTGACCCACGATAAGCTGGTGTCTTACATGGCAAATATTTTTTAAAATTAATTCATTATTTTGCTATGCACAAAATGTTTTTATTTTTTTTTCCAAATGTCATGACAATGACATCATTTTGAGAGTTTGAAGTAGCAGAGGTGCGCACAAGGCAGAATGGATCTTGCACCGTCTGGCACTAAGTGGGTGAGTTATTTGTGATGAAATCAGAAAATGTATTGAAAAATATGCAGGGGTGGGTATTCAGATGAACATAGCATTGGTATTCATGTATCTGCCCACCTCATCTTCAGGCAGAATTTTGTATGAAAATTTATGACATTTTATTGCTCCCCCCAAAAAGGTATATATTAGTGAAAGTAATTGTTAGTTGCAGCTGTACAACAGCAAAACGTCAACATCAAGTCATCAAAGGAGAAAAATAATAATCAAGATGAAAGGAAGGTCATGAACAGGACAGAGTGTTCTAGCTGTATGATTCCGAATCACACAAGCACCCAGAAATGAATTAGAAAGTGTGCCTGCATCAGGGTGATAGTGTTCAAGGATTATTCACAGGGGGACAGAAGAGGTCAGTCAGTTGTTTGTGACATCGCAGGGTGAGATTCTTAACGTGTGGGGTGAAAGAAAATCCTATCTCGCAGTGCTAAACAAATAAGAACTTAATAAAAAGAAATATTTTGAGACTGATTCAGGTTGCCATGAAACTTTCCTCAACCTTTCCATGACCCACAAACCATCCTTCCACAAAACTGTATTGAAATCATTGCACTGTGCAGCCAGGCAAACACATAACCTCTGCCCTCCTGTTGTGGTTGGTGGAGGTATTAAGCACTTAGCTGAATTCACTGTTTATGTCTTATTAAGTTCTCCATGTGATGATTCAGCTACATCAGGAAGGTGCAAGTTCAGGAAAAAATTAGTGAAGGCATTCAAGTTATCCCAACAGTAGGGATGCAGCTATTGAATATTTTTGGAATCGAATATTCTATCGATTATTTTATCGATTAATCGAGTAATCGAATAAAAAGTACCTTTGAGTTTTTAAACAATGTCAGTAGTGGCAGGGCTCTCCCTAAGCAGTGGCACAATGTTGCTGTGCCATCATGCAAATTTTTAAGTTCAGGATGTTCCCTCTCTCTGTTTTGCCGGGTTATTATTTACGTTTTCATATTAAGAGTTTTAGAGCTTTGCCAAACCATAAGCCCAGGCAGTCTGTGAAATCTTCAGTCTGCGGACAGTGCATTCTTTTTTTCCTTCTTATTGCATATTTCATTTGCACTTTTTATTACTATGATTTATTCAGTGTTTAGTGTATATTTATACATGCTGTACAGTGTAGCTCAAACCAAAGTCAAATTCTTTGTTTTCTGTGGATACTTGACGAATAACACAGCCTTAGAAAAACGGCTGTGGATTGCAGCGTTTCCACAAAGCTGCCTGTTGATAAAAACTCTAACCAAATCTGAATTAAAGCTTTTTTTTTATCATTAAACATGATTCATTTAACGTGCGCATCCTTTCGCTTCATCTGCGGAGGTGGAGAACGGCCAGTGGAGCAAAACGTGTTTTTTTTTTAAAAAGTCCATTTCAGACGATCCACACAGACCCTTTCTCTTAAAAGGCTTTATTTTACTCAGTGTGTGGCTTTGCAGACTTGTAGCATCACCTGCTACATTGATTATCACTATGGTCTTCTTCTGTGTTTTTTGTGGGAGCATTACAGCGCCACATACAGGACTGGTGTATGTACTACAGCTTTAAACGACGCCTCGAGGCAAAGAATTTGCCTGGAACATTTTTTGTAATTGAATTATTCGAATTACTCGATGAATCGTTTCAGCCCTACCCAACAGCCTCCTGAGATGTAACCATTCACAAGCACTAAAAAAACACCCGCAGCTGTGGAGAAGAAGACGTGTGGACGGAGTGCATCCAGAATCACAAGAAACAGCAGGGTCTTCACAAGCAAAGAAAAAAAAAAAGTAATAGCTGGTATGATGCTTTATTTCATGTGTGGCTAAAAGAGGAAATGAATCACTGAGGATTTTGTCTCACTTGTCTTTCTAACACTTTATCAGCAGACATCTAATTTCAGGCAACAATCTGTAATGGCCTCTGCACTGCTGCATCCTCCCACAACACAGAGCTCATGTTGGGATATTTCCTCATCAGTCAGCCTTCTTTTCATCATGTGGCTGGTAAACGTGTACATTCACAATTTCCCCCACTTTCTCTGATAGAAATGCAATAAGGAGTTCAACTACCACCAGCGGTGAAGGGAGCTACTGCGTCCAGACGTCCATGCATGTTAATACCGTATCCATCGCATAATCATTAAAGGAGGTCAAAGTGGGCAAACTCTGTATTTTCCTTTAGAAAGTCCTACAATTCCATGTCTGTACATATTAAAATTACCTGCTCTAAGGTCAGAAACAGCTTGGCTGAAGTGCGTAACTAGTGGACAGTGAATGTTTAGGCATTTGTTTACCAAAGGTAGTTTAAATCCCTGAACTTGTAGACAGCTCATTCTGTGGCTCCAGCAGCTCCCTTTATCAGTCTGCAGAACGAATCATCTATGATATTAATGGTAGTACATCTCAAGTGCAGGACTAAAGGTTAAGCAGTCAAAGGAACACACTGGTTATTCTGATATTTCAGCCCAAAATAGGCAAATACTGTAATTTCTGGACTATAAGCCACTGCTTTTTTTCCACATGCTTTGAACACTGCGGCTTAAACAATGATGCAGCTAATTTATGGATTTTTATAGGCTTTCTCATAAGTCGAAATATGTCAATTGATGCTTTCCATTAATTGTCTGAAAGCTGCGTCCTCATGCGGCGTAAATTCACACACACAATAAATATAAAGTCTTACCTGTTAGTTTTAGTGGATTCATCAAAACGTCCTGAAAAAAACGACGTCTGAAAATACTTTAATTCCAGTCCCTCTGGCACTTTGCACTACAGTTGCGCCTCCATCAGATCAGTCAGCGGAGCACCGCCCCCCCACCGTGTCTCTGTCTTTGCGCTACAAGTTGAAAAAGTCACGGCGCCTTAATGTGTCATTGATCACAGACGTACATATTTAATTAAAAGTTAAAAAATCTTTCTGTGTAAATATCTCACGTTACAACGTGGAGACCCGCGGCCTATAAACAATTGTGGCCTATTTATTTACAATTTCTTTTTAATTTGATTTAATTTTAATTTTTAAAATTGGTGGGTGCGGCTTATATTCAGGTGCGCTCTATATTCTGGAAATTACGGTAACTAATATGACACATCACAGGTAACTAATTTCCAAAGCACAACAACTGCAAAAAAAAAAACAAAAAAACAGTCAACATAAAACAGTTTTTAACTGGTGTAAGGAGTACAGTAGAATAATAATTAACAAAGTTAATTATGCTGCAAGAGAAAGCTTATGTTAGGGTGCTAAGACAAGAGTTGTTGTATTGAAAGAGGAAATTAAGTATGTGAGGGTGGTGCAGGGTATGTCTGAGGACAGAATGACAATGGTGAGATTTGTGGTAGGTGAATGAGGGATTATATCAAGGATCAACTCTGAGGCCTTTGTTGTTTGCAATGTGATGAGACAGTTTGAAGGGCAAGATCAGACAGAAGTCTCCATGGCCTGTGACATTTACAGATAACATCGTGATCTGTAGTGAGAGCAGGGAGCAGACTAAGGCAAGCCTGGAGAAGGGGAATGAAAGTCCATCTCAGCAAGATGGAATACATGTGACAGAGTATAGTATGGTATGGTTGCGAGAAGTAACCTAGAGGTGGTGAGGGTAAATAAGTTGAAATACTTGGTGTCAATGATTCAAAGTAATGGGGTGTTGTGGATGAAAGATGAAGAAGAGAGTGATGGCAGAGTGGACTGGGTGAAGAGCAGCAGCGATTTGTAATAAATGGGTCAGTAAAAGGGAAAGCTGACAAGATGGTAGTGAGACCAGCTATGAACTACTATAGCTTTAAGATGTGACGCTAACAAAAAAAGAAAAGGCTGTGACTTTCCTGGGGAGTGATGCGGTCAAACAGGGTTTGGAATGAGCATATTGGAGGGATAGCACATGTCAAAGAGGAAGGCTAAAGAAGAGGTTGATGGATGTAGTTAAGCAGGACATGCAGATGGTTGGTGTGACAGAAGATGATACAGAGGCCAGAGCGAGATGGAGATGGATCATTTTCTGTGGTGACCCCTTACAGGAGCAACTGAAAGAAGATTAATTGTACTGCACCCCATTTGGCTGAGCAAGTATGATTCACGGGCATATACAAGTCTGGAGTTTATTTTATGAAATATGAAACATAATAGTGATTTCCTTTGCAATCACTATGTTTGTGCTTTAAAAAATGAATGCACAAACCCTGTATGAGCCTAGTTATTTGTGTCTAGTAGCACGAACAGATAGATGGTTCTAAGGTGGGGCTTTACAGGGCTGCAACCATTCACCAAAAAAGTCATTTGCCACTCAAAGTCCTGTTTTCAACATAATTTCTCATATTCTCTGACTGTCAGGTCCTATAGCACTCCCAGTTTCTATAGCAACTAGGGGTGTAACGAGATGGTGTTATATCATAATATTAAAAATATAATATTAAAATGTGACAATATTTCTCGCGGAGGTGAAAAGGTGTCTTGAAGAGTAGAGCAATTTTCAATTAAAAAAAGCGATTTTTTTCCAGTCATATATTTCTTCACTGAAGTTTTCTTAAAAATAGTGCTAAGATATTATCTTATTCTTGTGAACCCAATATTGTGTATTGTCTTGTCTCGTAAGCTGAGTGTCTCATCATAACCCTAACATTGGTCTACAGTCGAAATGCTTCTGAAATAAATATAATCAAACGTTACTAATTTGGGCTACTGAGAATGAAAATGCCGACTGGCTCTAGTTTTTAAGATATGTTACTACTATGCTGATTTTTTTCAAGTGTTACAAAAAGAGAACAGGCCAAATATTATTATATAAACAATCATAGAAACATGAAAAGACATATGTTTATGACTTATCATGAAAACTCTCCTTTTAACACAATAGAAATATGTATGTGTAAAATGCAAAAATGAGCTAAGGATATTAGGGTTTTTAAGCAAAAAGTGCATTTATTCATGCTGTCTGTTGTGTATTGTCTGTGGGAACAAGCATTCAGATAATTCATAGTCACATGACATCATTTGGCTCTCTGTATGTGACCCTGGGACAGAATGGTGACCTGCCCAGGTTGTACCCTGCCTCTACCCCAATGATCTCTGGCACAGGTTCCAGCCAGCCCTGAGTGACCCTTAATTGGAAAAAGCAGATACAGAAAATGAATGAATGATTTCATTTGGTGACATCATCATGACCCAAGTATAAATCAGCAGATGTTGTGTTTTATGATTCATATGCACTTGAAATCCTTCTTGTAGTGCTTTTAGTTTAGAAGATATTGTGAAAAATGTGATTTCTAGACCCTTAAGTGATCTTGAATGACCTTGACCTTCATATTAAAGTCATGTCAAGATGTCATCATTTGGAAGTCATGGTCCCTTAGATATTCGTCTGTGAACACACACACACACACACACACACACACACACACACACACACACACACACACACACACACACACACACACACACACACACACACACAAACCCCTCTAGGGGCTTGACTAATTAAAAACATGTATGTAGTATGGACTTGAAATTATTTTAAACTGCATATTTATTGATTTGCATAATACAACATATGCTACCCCACAACAAAACAATCAACAGGACCAACCAAAAACAACAACAACAAAAAAAACTGCAGCTGCCACTGAACTCAAAACCACAGAAAGAAGTTATTTAGTAATAACCTTGCAGTCCTCAAGAGGGCAGCTGGGGCTGATGCCACAGAGGTGTGTGCTTCAAATTTAGCTCAAGAGCAAAGCACAGCTACTGAAAACAGGCACAATAAAGTGAACTTTGATCTTGCATCCTTGTATAGCTGACCAAGCAACCTTGGGGGGGGGTGACAAAAGAGATTGATGACGGCCATTTTGCTTAATGAGCTCACAAGAGGAAGGCTCCTCCCTCGAAAAGGAGAAGAGTCGTGTCCTGTTAAAGGTAAACAGACACTACTTTACAACTCTTATCTGTCTGCCTTTTGCGCTTTCTGTGAAATCTTTCAATTTAACTCCAAAAAATAGCAACATACAGTTGATGATGAGAGTCCATGCATGCATAAGGAATTGTCCAATGAGAAAATGGGCAAAGTTACAGTACAGTGTGTGGGTTATATGATGTAAAAATGCTACAAAAGCATTGCTGTGCACTACCCTAGATTGCCTCAAACATCATCTGTTAAGAATATTTTAAGGTTGCCATGGAAACAATTATATTCCTAAAAGGTTGCCAGAATGGGAAAATATAATGGAGAGGTGTGCGTGAGAGGAAATGAAATGAAACTCCCAGTATCTTAAAAAAAAAAGTGGAGACCAGGTGAAAACCGCTGAGGCAGCCAAAATGTCACCGCCTGCTGTCGCCTGTGCTCATGGGAAATTATCTGACCTCACAATCTGGGTTACCAGACGGGGACCAGCAAGGAAGAAAGACAGAACAGGCGAGTTAGCTCATTTCTCCTGTTCTGTTGTAGAGGGGAAGGGAGGCAGAATGCACTGACGTCCTTGTTCTTTCATTGTGTCTTACCTGGAGCTGTGCAGTTCTTTGATTCTTCGCTCTCCTCCTCTTCCTCCATACTGCTGTTGTCTGATTCCTGGAGCAGCCTCCGCCCTCCCCATCTCTCCCGGTCCTCTGCACCGTGGCTGGAGATGACAAAACCTGAAAGGCATTTGACATAACATGAGGCTCAAGTTCGAAATTGAATCAAAGCAGGTTTCACTGATGCTGCACAACATCAGAACTAATCCTCAAACTGCTTATATATATTTATACCATGGTCAGTGAGAATTCCATGTCTAAAGCCTCGGTCACAACCCACCGTGCGTTTTTTTTTTTCGCCGTACGTTTTCTGCGGATGCCACGGCCACTACGTTTTTGTGAAAACGTACGGAGGCAGTAGCAAGAGGAGGGAGGGAGTACGTTCAACGCACGTCTTTAGGAGTGTTAACGATAAAGAGAGTTGACAATAAAGCAGTGTGTGTGTGTGGGGTCAGCTTTTCTTTTTTATGAGCGGTACCGGAGCGGCAGGTGTTTTTCGGCGTCGGCGATGCATGAGCATGTCCAGCCTGCAGCGGTCAGTTGTACAAGTGTTTACTTGCCTCGAAAAGTTACAGCTAGTTAACAGACTGAAGCTGTGGAGTGTGTGTTGCTGATGTTTGGAAATAAAGTCCAAGTTCAAGTGAGAAGCTGCGTTGTGCATGCAAGTCTGTCGGCCTCCATAGTATGTGGTGAGTGCCGTAATCCGTACTGCCTACGTACGGATTTGGTTAATTCAATAGTAATTGAATGAAAATGTGCTGCTTTGAATCTGTAGTGAGGCAGTACTCACAACGTGCGCCATCTGTACTGCTGGTGAATTCGCAGCCTGACCGCAGCGAAAGTTCTGCATGCACTAAAACCTCTACGGCGTGTCTGCGTGTGTCTGCGTGCTCCTAAATTCGTACTGAGGCAGTACTTACGAAATACGGATCTCCAAATTTAGCCCACGTTTTTGCAAGTAGACTGCACGCACGTGCAAGTACGGCGGGTTGTGACCACGGCTTAACTGGCGCGCATTATTTTCGTGTATATGAACACGTAGTTCGGCGAGTTAAGTCTCTGTGATATCACTCCGCTGTGGTTGTCACCATAGCAATGTGCAAATCAGTTGGCGCAGATCAGCTGTGTTTTGACAGGTGAATGACAGAAATGTGTTAAAACATGGATTTCCAAGCGAATTTTAATATTTTTGGCCAAAATAAAATGTTTGAGGAATGGGAAGCGCAAACGAAAAGAACAGCAAAAGCAACGGCATAAAGATTTAACATCGGACAAACTGCACAAGACTGAAGATGGGAAAGAAGAAGAGAACACAATAAAAGTAACAAAATGGGCAGTCACAATTTTAAAAGATTTTCTGAAGGAAAAGGGAAGAAGCACCAAATTAGATTTATCAGCAGCTGAACTCAATAGCATTTTGAGAGAATTTTACGCTTCCTGTTGCATTTGTGTGTTGGCCAAGTCTACGGTGAATAAAATCTGTTATAATCAAGCATTCCATTCGTCTTGACAATGGTTGCCAAGGATGAAAATATCTCGAGACTGGCATAAAACAGTCCCAAATACTCACACATTTTTATCAAGTTCTGTTAACTTTAATAAATATTTGTGTGTTAGCTCACTGTGTGGGACCATGGTATAAGCGGATTAAACAACTCGAAGCCGGGCATTATACAGTTTGAATGCATTTTGCGGAGTAACACCACTCCGCTTCGCATCGTGTTTAATCCTTGTTTAATCCTTACATATACACACTAAAAACAAAACTTCATGTCCTTTCCAAAAATCCTAAATCCTAACATATTCAGTTTTTAAAATATTACATCACACGCTTATCCTGAAATAGTTGACTTTAATAGAAAGCAGCATGGAAAACTGTTGCCTGAATCTTGTTCAGTGTTTTCAAAAAGTGAAATTTAACAGTTTAGGCTGTACTAGCACGTTGCCTGTTGGGATCCACGGGTTCTAGATTAGGTAGCGTTTATAAAATAGGTAGGTGGTAATAAATTATGCAAAGATTCTATAATGATTTGGAATAGCATGCGAGTCCAGAATGTACTTATCAACGTCCAATGTTCACTGATGTTACATAATATCCAGAATTTGTGCAAAAAATATTAGTCGTATCAACGTTCTGTTTTGGCAGCGTTCATCTTTGACCTAAAATACGTAAGAATACCAAATGCCAAATGTCGGCTCTCCCCAGTGTCTCTTTGACTGAAGCCATATGCACGCATACACGTACACAGAGGCCACGTGGTTTTTAATATATAGATTAACAGAACTTTCAATCTACTACTTCGTTAAGGGCCCCTTCAAATACAGTGCGAAGTTTGATCGAAGTGCGCACAAAGTGCGCATGAAGCATGAATCATGTGCAAAATGTGTAAAATCGTCCCTGCCTTGAAAGCCTCGTACACCTGTTGCTACAACTATTTGTGCACACCAGTGGCTGAACGACAGAGTGTGCGCTGTGTGAACCCATTGATCCTCTCGCAGCAGGTGTCGGTCAAATTCCAGCGCACACACGCACACACAAAACTATCCACAGCACTTTACTTTTTCCATATTTTATTGTGTTTCAGCCTTATTCCAAACTGAATGAAATTCAGTTTTCCCCTCAAAATTCTACACACAATACCCCATAAGGACAATGTGAAAAAAGTTTTTTTTTTTTTTGTGGCTGTGAATACGTTCCAGATGCACTGTATTTGAACCAGTATGTATAATTTGGACTCTGTGTGTGTATTAAAAAAAATTCAGAAAATCACATTGTATGATTTTTAAATAATTAGTTTGCATGTTATTGCATGAAATAAATTCTATTTGATAACAGAAAAACAGACTTTAATATTTGGTACAGAAACCATTGTTTGCAATTACAGAGGTCAAATGTTTCCTGTAGTTCTTGACCAATTTTGCACACTGCAGCAGGGATTTTGGTCCAGTCAGGTCTGGAGACTGGCTAGGTCACTCCAGGGCCATGAAATGCTTCTCACAGAGTCACTTCTTAGTTGCCCTGGCACCATATTGGTCTCATCTGACCACATGACCTTCGCCCATGCCTCCTCTGGATTATCCAGATAGTGAACTTCAAACGGGCTAGGACATGTGCTGGCCTGAGCAGGGGGACCTTGATGCCCTGCAGGATTTTAAACCATGACGGCCACGTAGCGTGTTACAAATGAAATACTTGTGCCTGTGGTCCCAGCTCTCTTCAGGTCACTGAGCAGCTCCTCCCGTGTAGTTTTGGGCATTCTAAGAATCATCCTTACTCCACGAGGTGAGATATTGCATGGAGTCCCAGACCAAGGAAGATTGACAGTCATCTTGTGTTTCTTCCATTTTCTAATAACTGTTGTCTTCTCACCAAGCTGCTTGCCTGTTGTCCTGTAGCTCATCCCTGCCCTGTGCAGGTCTACAATTTTGTCCCTGGTGTCCTTAGACAGCTCTTTGTTCTTAGCCATGGTGGACAGGTTGGAATGTGATTGACTGATTGAGTGTGTGGGCAGGTGTCTTTTATACAGGTAGTGAATTCAAACAGGCACAATTAATACAGGTAAAGAGTGCAGAATAGGAGGGCTTGTTGAAGAAAAACTAACAGGTCTGTGAGAGACAGAATTCTTGGTGGTTGGTAAGTGAGCAAATGTTTATTTCATGTAATAAAAAGCACATTAATTATTTAAAAATCATACAATGTGATTTTCTGATTTTTTTTTTTTAGAGTTTGTCTCTCACAGCTGAAGTGTATCTATGATAAAAAGTATAGACCTCTCCATTCTTTATAGGTGGGAAAAGTTGCAAAATCAATAGTGAATCAAATACTTATTTGCCTCACTGTATGTGTATATACATCTCTGTTTGTATAGATTTTAAATTCAAATAAAATTATATCCTATATTTCGGATCTGTAATATTTTTTGTTGATTAATTGCATGACAAATGCCCATTTCTCTGTGTGGACCTAGATATGTCTCAGAAAATATCAAGGTCAGCGCCCACCGAATTCACATTTGAGGATTGTGAGATACCGATATATCCCAAATGTATTGTGTCTGCAATGATTTAGTACCTTATAATTATGCAATGAAGCCCACGGATGCATGGCCAGACAGTCAAATGCAGACATGAACAAAGAGTATTTTTGTAGCTCCTGTACTGCAGCAGAGAGAGCTAATCACAGATTTCTCACACTTGTGCTCATACACATGTACATGCCTAGATCCTGCACTAACTGTAGCCATTCATTGAGTTGTATTTTATTATTTTTCAATACCAGAGGGTGGAAGTCAGCTGGAACATTTCGACATTTGTTTAATAGTTGCAGATAAAATGAGGCCCCGTTTCACAAAGCACGCAACGTCTTCCTTTACAGATTCCTGAACAATGATTTGAAATATGGTTGCTGCAAAGGTTTAGAAATGTTCCACAGCAGCAGTATTTTGTCTTTGACATCACACATTTCCAGGTAACGATGAAAGCTTTTAATGCCATCCTCAGCCACTCATTCTGTTCATTCTTTAATTCCAGTTTGCTTTCCAGTTTGTATTTTATCTCGTATTTGAGTACATAGTGGGCATCATGCTTCTAGCATGATGCTTCTAGATGCTAGGGATGTGACCGATTCGATCCCGGATCGGTACTGGGTTTCGATACCGACGTAATTCACATATCGAAAATACCGATCCAACCCACTGTGAGCCACTGTGAATCCTCTCAACTGCTGTTGTTTGCTCTCTGCTTATTTACTGCCCAGCGGGAGGAGGGGAGAGGGGAGGTTTTTGAAGCCGGGCTGTTTGAGAGAGCTCTCTTCCGCAGTGTTCTAGCTGCGGCTAGCGGAAAATCTCTGCTTGGCTCACGGGTTCAAATTGTCTGTTTGTCGAGCATGGATTTTCTGAAAAATTAACCTAACTGTTGCTGAAAATGTGTGCTAAAAAGTTAGCCACTTCACTGTCCTGAGGCTGTAAAACGGCAGCTCAGTGTGCAGCTGAGGAGGAGCTGAACAGAGATTCTGTCCGTTGAAAGGCAAAAAGTCTCCATTAAAATCCTGCGAATGAGCGTCGGTGATGATACATTTATTTTACAGTTGAAAGGCTTCGTCTTTCCAAAAAGTCTGAAGATTGCGCAGCATGAAAACCGCTGTTTCAAGAGGTAGAAAAAAGAGACGGAGGGAGAGAGACAGGCAGAGAAAGAGAGAGAGAGAGAGAGAGAGATGTATTTTCTCTTTAAGTGTATTAAAATAAGGCTATAAATGTCTATACAAAAATAAAAGTACTTAATTCTTTCACCAAAACATCAAATCTAGGCTTTCATCTTACATACACCTTCTGGCAAATTGTAGCTCAAGTTCAGGTCTCCTTTTTAAGAAAATCCTCATATGAAATGAACAATAATGATAATAATAATATTAAAGCAAACAGAGATCTGGTATCAGATCTGAAAAATATCGGTATTGGCAGATATCCAAATTCAGGTATTGGGATCGGATCGGAAGTGAAAAATTGTGGATAATGCATCCCTAGCAGATGTACGATCAGCTTTATCTCTGTAATATGGAATATTATAGAGATAAAGTTGCTTTTTTTGATCAACTTGTTGCATCAAAGTTCACCAACTACAATCCAGATTGGTCTCATTATATGTTCTCTTAATATATGTTATATGTTCTTTTTCAAAGATTATAGATTGATGTATTGTCTGCACAAGCTGGCTGGGATGGACTCACTCACTCACCCATGCATCTACATTTTAGCTGCCCAGCTCCTACGTTGCTACCAGCACAGGCAATTACAAATTAATAAATTCATTTTTCATTACTTATGCAGACAAAGGCAGCGAAAAGTTAAGAGTCTGCCGTAGATATACCATTTTAGAAATCCTGCCCTCTCCTTCCATCCCCAAATTCATACATTAAAGAAATTTTTCCAAAACAAAATCCTCTTGGGGGGCATGGAGCAAGAGCACAGCACACAAAGTAGGTCTCCCACTGTGGCTACATCTGCACATTCTTCTTGAAAGCAACAACACCAATGAATTCATTTCATACCTCAGACAGCCCTGCAGGCTTATGCTGCCCCTTTTTCACCCTGCGAACCACAACTCTAACTTATGAGAGGGATTCAAACACACCTTCTCACTGCGCCTACACCTACGCGACACAGCAGCAGAGGCCTCTGTGTGCCACCGTTCTACTTTCCACTCCCTCTTTCTAAGACGGGGAGTATGGGAATGATTAACGTGCTACTGTGAGGAGGCGTCGAGTGTTGCACTTCCAGCTCTACAACATCAAGCTCAATTAAGCAGAACTTCATTAAGTGCATCATGAATAATATACCTTAATTGATATTCCGGAAAGCTGATTAAGACTTAACAGGAACACAATGAAGACAAGGGAAATGCATTAAATGCCCTGATGTCACTTCTTGTCATTATGTAATTCTGAGCAGCAGCAGAGAGCAGCTCGGCTGAATTTACATGTAGCCAGGATGCACAGTGTGGAAGGAAGAGATAAATAAAAATAAATAGGCCGACTGATGATGCACAAATCAAAAAAATGCATGAATATTCATGCCGGCCTTCCGTCTGAAGAAAGTGATTAATACACTTTACATACACAAATTACTGCCTCAGGGTGTTTCCGGGCATGGCCAACGACAGAAAATGGAAAGGAGGAGCATGTAAGAAGTACAGATGTTTACTGGTAGGAAGCATTGCAGCTATTAGTTCTCATGATTTAATTTCATCTCAAGCTTAAACAATTAAGCAATCAGTAAAATACAAAGTGAATTATTAATTAGAGTGATTGACTATCAAAATCTAACTGTAAGAAATTTGTAATAATGACAAATCTTGAGATGTTTTAACTCTTCAAACGTGAAGATTTGTTCTTTTTCTGTTTGGAGACAAACTGGTTCCCTTGGCCGGATTATGTTTTTGTGCTGTATTTACACATAACGAAGACAAGTCACGAATACCACAAAGTATACATTCTTGGCCGCTGATCACGAATGTGATGATTTGAGGCAGAGGCATCAGGTGTCCTCAGGAACTGCTGCAACCTGTTTCCACGCATTACGATTAATGGCACGTGTTGCTGGAGAATTATGAGGAGCCATTATACACGGTCAAGAATAATGTTCTGTGCTGTTCTGTGCTATTGAGCATAACAGCGCATCATTACATCATATCACGTAGTGAATGAGGCGAATTGTCTCCACACACACACACCCATATTCATCCTACCATCAACTGCTGAACAATTCAGATCGCTCCAGTTTGCTCCTCAAAATCTAGATTAATCCACAGCAGAAGAACTTTGTGACTGCATGTGTAGTTGAGTTCTGTGCCATGGAGTGGCGTAGAGAGGAGGAGACGGAGAGAGCCAGATGTGTGGCTCCACGCGGCTCTCATCGCATTTGTTTAAAAATATCATCATGCATCATCATGCATGATCACCAGAAATCAAGACGGATCCACACGCTCCGTTGCGACCTCCACAACATGAAGCGAAATGAGGGTAGTGCGTGACATTCATGGAAGATTTTTTGACAGCCAAAAACATGCTTCATGAAAATCATGAATATCACGCACCAACACGCACTATTAAGAAACGTATTCAGATGCGTTAAATCATGTTAAGAATGTCAGGAATGTGCCAAGAATGATGCAAATATGGCAAATGTGTCCTGCCTATGTGTAAATGCAACATAAGCCCCGCTTCTCAATGCAAATAAAGTTTGATGAAATTTTGTGGAGTGGTTGACTTTTGGCCAAAGAAAAGTTCAACAGATTTTAAGACAGATGCGCATCCTGATCCAGAATCAATTTTTTTTAGAAATGTTCTCATAAGATCGCCTGTTGGTTTCCATGTTATTCCTGAGCTGGTAACCTGGCAGGCTCAGACAGATTAACAGATGAGGCATGTGCCGATTGCCCACTAGTTTAAAATAGTAGTGTAAAAGCTCATGGTGACTTGTATTTAAAATAATGACTGTGTAAATCTTGATGCAGAGCTGCAGTAAGGTCAAAGTGTGAGTGGAGAAAAAGCATTTGCAATTTCCCATGAACAGAGCTTGTTAAAAGCAGACAGCTTCTGCCACTTTTGTTCTGTTCAAGTCAGCCTATGAAGCTTGATGCATGTCATTCATTGTCCAAGCATGGCACTAATCGCTTCAAAATATTAGAAAGGTGAGGACGAAATGTGCACACTGATTTCGCTGAGGTCTTTTAAATCAGTGAGTGTGTAATGTGCTGTTCTCAGCTGAATGCACTGAGCATCGTGGGTGGGGACAAACACCTTTTTCAGGCTTTTGCCAAGTGGTATTTATCCTGAAAGTTACACATAAGTTATTATTATTATTATTATTATTATTATTATTATACTCTCATTGAGGCAGCACAGTGACTTAGTTGCCTCACGAGAAGGTCATGGATTCGATTCCCACCTGTGGCCTTTCTGAGTTTGCGTGTTCTCCCCATGTTTGCGTGGGTTCTCTCCGGGTGCTCTGGCTTCTTCCCACATCCAAAGACACACAAGTTAGGTGGAGTGGAAACTTTAAATTGTCCGTAGGTGTGTGTGCGGGTATGAATGTGTTTGTTTGTCTATATGTGGCCTTGCGACAGACCGGTGTCCTGTCTTGGGTGTACCCCGCCTCATGTTCTATGACTGCTGGGATAGGCTCCAGCCCCCAGCAAACCCTTAATTGGAGTAAGCGGTTGAAGATGAGTGTGTGTGTACTTTCATTGGACAGTTTTGACATCCTTATTTTAAAAAAAAGGTTATAAACTCAGGTCTGCTTTGTAGTATTTATTTGTTTTTTTAAATCACTTTTTATGACTGACAAAGACTGTTTTTATTCACTGATACTGTTCATACTGAAATTGAATTTAACCACTAAATTGTATTTTATAATACTTTTCTCAAAGCTCCCTCTTACCTGCAGCTCAGGAAAATAAGGCAATAATAATAATAATAATAATAATAATAATAATAATAATAATAATAATAAATAGTTAATTTTTAAAAAAGAAGAACATAAAACATAGTTCTTTCTCTTTGGGTAGTCTGGGGGTGGGCAAGAACATATTTTTTCATTCATTATGATTGTCCAGTAAGGGTGTTATTAGAATTTCATTTAACATATGTAGTTTGATAACATCAAGTTAGACCTGGAAGCTTGTGCAGGTGCCATGCGTCACCACAGCCACCACACTACAAAGTTCAAAACCATCTTGACTCCTCAATGAATCAGACAAATCATAAAACAATATCAAATCGTTAAACAAAATAGAGGACATCTTGGCTCTATTCCACCATGTGCCTTGTGGCAAGCTTTAACTGAAATGTCAAATCTTTTTAAGAAAGTCCTTCTCTGATCAACTCTGCCTTGAAACTGTATAACTGGTGATGCAACAGACAAAAGTTTGCAGTTTCTCCAAGCACAGCCACAGAAACCTGTATCTCTTTCAGAGTTGACAAGGGGGGTCTTGGTGGCTTCCCTCACTAGTCTACTTCTTGCACAGTTACTCAATTTTTAAAAACTGCAAACTCCAAATAGATTTAGCATACAGTACTCTACCTCCTGCAAACAACAACAAAAAAAATCACACTGTCCATTCATCTGTCCATCTGTAAAAATTAAGATGTGTATGTATTGACGATAATCCTTGTATTTCATTTGTCCAATCACACATGGCCTCTGAAAACAGCGAAACTGTTATGTGTGGGACGCGGCTCGAGGAGCGGTCCAGCGTCTGACTGAACCCAGCGCTAAATAACCAGAAGCAGCTCCCAAAGAAACAATTTTATTTTCTAATCACCCATCAGTACTGTACAAGAAATACAAATTAAATAATACTGGTGGGGTGAAGAGGCTGTACGCTCTCTCAGCGCCTCAACGGACCGGAGCCCGAATCTTCTGGACTCAGGTTTTCCGCCGACACCCCCCAGGTGGCCCTTCCCAGAACTGTACTCTGTGGAGGGGGAACAGAGGTGAGATTATTCGATACTATTACCAGAAAGCTATTAAAGGCACACTTATCAGCAACACGTTCAGTTCAGGTTTCAGAGTTAATTCAGATGAACAGCTGCTCACGGCTTGTGTAGGTTTATTATTCCGCACACCACAGCCGCGAGGAGCAAACAAGACAATTTCTTCAATGTTCAAATTTAGCTGTGCAAAAAACACCACATTATATTCACAAATAAGCCTTTAAAGATAATCACCTCCGACGTGTGCTGACAGCTTTTGCCTCTCACCCTAGTCCTCCCTCACAGACGTAACGTCAAACTCTGGAACGGCCCTCAGCATCCCCAACGGTCGATACAAGGTCGTAACAAGGTTGTATTCTCCGGCAAACAGCCCTCATCACTGCTGGCTTAAATGCAACTCCTCATTTCTTCATTGACGCCAGCTGAGAGTCCTTAGTCTGCACGTGAATGTCACAGGTGTTGCAGATCATCCTGATAAAGAGCCGCACGAGGATGCAACAGGTGCAACCAATCATCACAGAGGTGAGAGACTCTTCTCCAGCACAATTTTCCCAGAGGTCAGTCCCAGACCACCTACGAAGGAAAACAAACACAAACCCAACAAAACAGTGTCCAGCCAAGCCCCCAACACACAACAGTAACTCTGTATAAAAATGTCTGCAATTCCTCAGTGGTTAATGTAATATTTTTGTTGAACCACTTAAATTAAAGCTGCGCTAAAACAATCATCCATCCATCCATCCATCCATCCATCCATTTTCTTCCGCTTTATCCGGAGTCGGGTCGCGGGGGCAGCAGCTCAAGCAAAGCCGCCCAGACCTCCCGATCCACACACACCTCCCCCAGCTCCTCCAGGGGAACCCCAAGGCGTTCCCAAGCCAGCCGAGAGATGTAATCCTTCCAGCGTGTCCTGGGTCTTCCCCGGGGCCTCCTCCCAATGGGACGTGCCCGGAACACCTCTCCAGCGAGGCGTCCAGGGGGCATCCGGAAAAGATGCCCAAGCCACCTCAACTGACTCCTTTCGACGTGGAGGAGCAGCGGCTCGACTCCGAGCTCCTCCCGAGTGACTGAGCTCCTCACCCTATCCCTAAGGGAGCGCCCAGCCACCCTGCGGAGGAAACTCATCTCGGCCGCTTGTACCCGCAATCTCATTCTTTCGGTCATGAGCCAAATCTCATGACCATAGGTGAGGATCGGAACGTAGATCGATCGGTAAATCTTTGCCCCCCTACTCAGCTCTCTCTTCAACACAATGGTCCGATACAGCGACCGCATCACTGCAGACGCTGCACCGATCCGTCTATCGAGCTCACGCTCCATCTGTCCCTCACTCGTGAACAAGACCACGAGATACTTAAACTCCTCCACTTGAGGCAAGGACACTCCACCGACCTGAAGAGGGCAAAGCACCTTTTTCCGGTCGAGAACCATGGCCTCGGATTTGGAGGTGCTGATTTTCATCATGGACGCCTCACACTCGGCTGCAAACCGCCCCAGTGCACGCTGAAGGTCCTGATTTGACGAAGCCAACAGAACCACATCGTCCGCAAACAGCAGAGACAAGATTCTGTGGTTCCCAAACCAGACCCCATCTACACCCTGGCTGCGCCTAGAAATTCAATCAATCAATTCAATTTTTTTTTTTATATAGCGCCAAATCACAACAAACAGTTGCCCCAAGGCACTTTATATTGTAAGGCAAGGCCATACAATAATGATGTAAAACCCCAACGGTCAAAACGACCCCCTGTGAGCAAGCACTTGGCTACAGTGGGAAGGAAAAACTCCCTTTTAACAGGAAGAAACCTCCAGCAGAACCAGGCTCAGGGAGGGGCAGTCTTCTGCTGGGACTGGTTGGGGCTGAGGGAGAGAACCAGGAAAAAGACATGCTGTGGAGGGGAGCAGAGATCGATCACTAATGATTAAATGCAGAGTGGTGCATACAGAGCAAAAAGAGAAAGAAACAGTGCATCATGGGAACCCCCCAGCAGTCTACGTCTATAGCAGCATAACTAAGGGATGGTTCAGGGTCACCTGATCCAGCCCTAACTATAAGCTTTAGCAAAAAGGAAAGTTTTAAGCCTAATCTTAAAAGTAGAGAGGGTGTCTGTCTCCCTGATCTGAATTGGGAGCTGGTTCCACAGGAGAGGAGCCTGAAAGCTGAAGGCTCTGCCTCCCATTCTACTCTTACAAACCCTAGGAACTACAAGTAAGCCTGCAGTCTGAGAGCGAAGCGCTCTATTGGGGTGATATGGTACTACGAGGTCCCTAAGATAAGATGGGACCTGATTATTCAAAACCTTATAAGTAAGAAGAAGAATTTTAAATTCTATTCTAGAATTAACAGGAAGCCAATGAAGAGAGGCCAATATGGGTGAGATATGCTCTCTCCTTCTAGTCCCCGTCAGCACTCTAGCTGCAGCATTTTGAATTAACTGAAGGCTTTTTAGGGAACTTTTAGGACAACCTGATAATAATGAATTACAATAGTCCAGCCTAGAGGAAATAAATGCATGAATTAGTTTTTCAGCATCACTCTGAGACAAGACCTTTCTGATTTTAGAGATATTGCGTAAATGCAAAAAAGCAGTCCTACATATTTGTTTAATATGCGCTTTGAATGACATATCCTGATCAAAAATGACTCCAAGATTTCTCACAGTATTACTAGAGGTCAGGGTAATGCCATCCAGAGTAAGGATCTGGTTAGACACCATGTTTCTAAGATTTGTGGGGCCAAGAACAATAACTTCAGTTTTATCTGAGTTTAAAAGCAGGAAATTAGAGGTCATCCATGTCTTTATGTCTGTAAGACAATCCTGCAGTTTAGCTAATTGGTGTGTGTCCTCTGGCTTCATGGATAGATAAAGCTGGGTATCATCTGCGTAACAATGAAAATTTAAGCAATACCGTCTAATAATACTGCCTAAGGGAAGCATATATAAAGTGAATAAAATTGGTCCTAGCACAGAACCTTGTGGAACTCCATAATTAACTTTAGTCTGTGAAGAAGATTCCCCATTTACATGAACAAATTGTAATCTATTAGACAAATATGATTCAAACCACCGCAGCGCAGTGCCTTTAATACCTATGGCATGCTCTAATCTCTGTAATAAAATTTTATGGTCAACAGTATCAAAAGCAGCACTGAGGTCTAACAGAACAAGCACAGAGATGAGTCCACTGTCCGAGGCCATAAGAAGATCATTTGTAACCTTCACTAATGCTGTTTCTGTACTATGATGAATTCTAAAACCTGACTGAAACTCTTCAAATAGACCATTCCTCTGCAGATGATCAGTTAGCTGTTTTACAACTACCCTTTCAAGAATTTTTGAGAGAAAAGGAAGGTTGGAGATTGGCCTATAATTAGCTAAGATAGCTGGGTCAAGTGATGGCTTTTTAAGTAATGGTTTAATTACTGCCACCTTAAAAGCCTGTGGTACATAGCCAACTAACAAAGATAGATTGATCATATTTAAGATCGAAGCATTAAATAATGGTAGGGCTTCCTTGAGCAGCCTGGTAGGAATGGGGTCTAATAAACATGTTGATGGTTTGGATGAAGTAACTAATGAAAATAACTCAGACAGAACAATCGGAGAGAAAGAGTCTAACCAAATACCGGCATCACTGAAAGCAGCCAAAGATAACGATACGTCTTTGGGATGGTTATGAGTAATTTTTTCTCTAATAGTTAAAATTTTGTTAGCAAAGAAAGTCATGAACTCATTACTAGTTAAAGATAATGGAATACTCAGCTCAATAGAGCTCTGACTCTTTGTCAGCCTGGCTACAGTGCTGAAAAGAAACCTGGGGTTGTTCTTATTTTCTTCAATTAGTGATGAGTAGAAAGATGTCCTAGCTTTACGGAGGGCTTTTTTATAGAGCAACAGACTCTTTTTCCAGGCTAAGTGAAGATCTTCTAAATTAGTGAGACGCCATTTCCTCTCCAACTTACGGGTTATCTGCTTTAAGCTACGAGTTTGTGAGTTATACCATGGAGTCAGACACTTCTGATTTAAAGCTCTCTTTTTCAGAGGAGCTACAGCATCCAAAGTTGTCTTCAATGAGGATGTAAAACTATTGACGAGATACTCTATCTCCCTTACAGAGTTTAGGTAGCTACTCTGCACTGTGTTGTTATATGGCATTAGAGAACATAAAGAAGGAATCATATCCTTAAACCTAGTTACAGCGCTTTCTGAAAGACTTCTAGTGTAATGAAACTTATTCCCTACTGCTGGGTAGTCCATCAGAGTAAATGTAAATGTTATTAAAAAATGATCAGACAGAAGGGAGTTTTCAGGGAATACTGTTAAGTCTTCTATTTCCATACCATAAGTCAGAACAAGATCTAAGATATGATTAAAGTGGTGGGTGGACTCATTTACTTTTTGAGCAAAGCCAATAGAGTCTAATAATAGATTAAATGCAGTGTTGAGGCTGTCATTCTCAGCATCTGTGTGGATGTTAAAATCGCCCACTATAATTATCTTATCTGAGCTAAGCACTAAGTCAGACAAAAGGTCTGAAAATTCACAGAGAAACTCACAGTAACGACCAGGTGGACGATAGATAATAACAAATAAAACTGGTTTTTGGGACTTCCAATTTGGATGGACAAGACTAAGAGACAAGCTTTCAAATGAATTAAAGCTCTGTCTGGGTTTTTGATTAATTAATAAGCTGGAATGGAAGATTGCTGCTAATCCACCGCCCCGGCCCGTGCTACGAGCATTCTGACAGTTAGTGTGACTCGGGGGTGTTGACTCATTTAAACTAACATATTCATCCTGCTGTAACCAGGTTTCTGTTAGGCAGAATAAATCAATATGTTGATCAATTATTATATCATTTACCAACAGGGACTTAGAAGAGAGAGACCTAATGTTTAATAGACCACATTTAACTGTTTTAGTCTGTGGTGCAGTAGAAGGTGCTATATTATTTTTTCTTTTTGAATTTTTATGCTTAAATAGATTTTTGCTGGTTATTGGTAGTCTGGGAGCAGGCACCGTCTCTACGGGGATGGGGTAATGAGGGGATGGCAGGGGGAGAGAAGCTGCAGAGAGGTGTGTAAGACTACAACTCTGCTTCCTGGTCCCAACCCTGGATAGTCACGGTTTGGAGGATTTAAGAAAATTAGCCAGATTTCTAGAAATGAGAGCTGCTCCATCCAAAGTGGGATGGATGCCGTCTCTCCTAACAAGACCAGGTTTTCCCCAGAAGCTTTGCCAATTATCTATGAAGCCCACCTCATTTTTTGGACACCACTCAGACAGCCAGCAATTCAAGGAGAACATTCTGTCCATAAAAATAATGAACAGAACCGGTGACAAAGGGCAGCCCTGGTGGAGGCCAACGTGCACTGGAAACAGGTTTGACTTACTACCGGCAATGCGAACCAAGCTCCTGCTGCGGTCGTACAGGGACCGGATAGCCCTTAGCAAAGGACCCCGGACCCCGTACTCCCGGAGCACTCCCCACAGGGTGACCCAAGGGACACGGTCGAACGCCTTCTCCAGATCCACAAAACACGTGTGGACTGGTAGGGGGAACTCCCATGAACCCTCCAGCACCCGATGGAGCGTGTAGAGCTGGTCCAGTGTGCCGCGACCAGGACGAAAACCACACTGCTCCTCCTGAATCCGAGGTTCGACCATCGGTCAAATTCTCCTCTCCAGTACTCTGGAATAGACCTTACCGGGGAGGCTGAGGAGTGTGATCCCCCTATAGTTGGAACACACCCTCCCCCTCTAGCTGCCACCTTATCGTGGTGGGGGAGTTTGCGTACCCAGATGATCCTAGGAGCTATGTTGTCGGGGGCTTTGTGCTCCCTGTAGGGCAGGGGTGGGCAATTAATTTTTACAAGGGGCCACATAGGGAACCTGAATTATGTCCAAGGGCCACACCATTGATAACTCAGCTGTCTCCCATTACACATTTTACAAAAAATTACCTATTTAATAGCTTTTGTAGGTCATTTTTATTACTGTAATAATATGTAAATATACCTAAATAAACCTCTCTAATGATTTGCGACACACAAGCTTGACATTTTTACTATATGTAATAATAATCACAGACCTCATGAGGGCCGGACAGAGACATGCAAAGGGCCGCATGTGGCCCCCGGGCCGCAGTTTGCCCAGGTCTGCTGTAGGGTCTCCCAAGGCAAACAGGTCCTAGGTGACGGGTCAGACTAAGGGCAGCTCAGAACCTCCATGACCATTGAAAGATCAAGGACCGAGACGTCGCCCTGTATGGTGGAGCCGGGGTCCCACCCTGGAGCCAGGCTTGGGGTTGGGGCTCGCGCGCGAGCGCCTGGTGGTCGGGCCTTAGCCCATGGGGCCCGGCCAGGCTCAGCCCGAAGGAGCAACGTGGGCCCGCCTTCCTGTGGGTTCACCACCTGCAGAGGGGGCCATGGGGGTCGGGTGCCGAGAGGATTGGGTGGCGGTCGAGGGCGGGTGGCCCGGTCCATGCTCACAGCCCCTGGCTGTTGGGACGTGGAATGTCACCTCGCTGGGGGGCAAGGAGCCTGAGCTTGTGCGGGAGTTTGAGAGATACCGATTAGAGATAGTCGGGCTCACCTCCATGCACAGCATGGGCTCTGGTACCCAACTCCTGGAGAGGGGCTGGACGCTAAAACAATCATATCTTGATTATTTGATTTCAACACCATCATGGTGGTGCACAGACGCGAAGTCTCACACACACACTCTGTCCAGATACTTGTGGGTCTGACTGTACAATTGTTATTTGGGATGATATAGCCCCACAAATTAAATCCCTATACCCTTTAAAAAAAAATTCTATATAATGAAATTTTGGAATGTTCTGAGGTGATGTCCTTTATACCAGTGGGTACATTCTCAGAACATCCCAGAAACACTTTTTTTTTCTTGGCTGAAATGGTCCCTTCAACATTCAAAGAACTAGAGCCCACCCAATATATCAGTTGGCTGATATCGGCTGATATGAGCTTTTCACAGACATATTGGTATCCAAGCAATTTTTGCCAATATGAAAACTTTTATTTTACCAAATAAACACTGTAGAAAAACACCTTGGCTGTTGGACACTGTGTCATTACTTAATCTGTCCAGCAGAGAACATTCTGACAGCATTGTTTACAATGCTGTTGAGAACACCTGGGACCCCCATAACCATTTGGTCACATTAGCCAAAAGAGACAGAGGCAAAGCAACCAGCCGCCATTTATTTTCAATCGCAGTGAGTGTTTTACAGCAACAAGAGAAAAGTGATCGGTATTCCGTTAGCTAGGTGCGGCCAAAATAGACAAGAAGTTGATTTTATGGAAATGATGAGCGATGTGACACGGCAACTGTCAATCTGAATGAAGGCAACACGATGACAGCGTGACATATTTTTGTTGCTTGTAGTTATATTTATATTTATTTGTAATAAGTTTCATGTATAAACTCTAAACCACTAAGCTTTAATTACATTTCTTAGTCATATGGGTGTAATAACAAAATTATAGCAATCATTGTAGTTTTTATGTATATATCGGCCAAAATACCGGTATGGTAAATTTATTACTCTTGAACATCGGTATCATATCAGCCCACAAAAAAAAAAAAAAAAAAAAAAAAAAAAAAAAAATCATTATCAGTCAGGCTCCACCAAGAAGATCCAATCTGAAGGTTCCCTAAAAATATGAAAAAACAAAGGGTCCCTTTCTCTATAAAAACTTCCACATTGTGACTATCTGGGAATATTTGGAGAATGCTTTGAGGAGACGTCATTTAAACCACCAGAGACATTCCTGGAGAATTCTGGGATTGTTGAATTTTTAACTGTGCAGCCACACCGTCAGCCCCTTTGCAGTAACCTGTAGGTCTGTACCCTGGGGCTTGGTGCCCTGATTTCAGACCTCTGCAGCAAAAACACCTGAAGATGCCAGAGCCTCTGCATAGGATCTAGAATAGATCCCCTTATTTAAACCTCATCTAATTATAGCATACAGCTTTGTCTACCTGGATGTTCTGCAACCAATCCATGTATTGGGTTTTTGGGTCAAAATGTAACCAATAGAATTCTTTCATGCCATATATGCTAATAACCACCATCTTTCACTACACCACACAAATGTCCGGATAATGCTCAGATATAAACCACAAACAGCCTCATACAAATGTTGCCAAAAATAATAATTGCACAAACACACAACAGCAAAACTACCCACAGTTCATCATGCTACAAAGATATGTAGATTATACAGGTGTTACTTCTCAGACAAACTTGTTCTTGAAGGTTTTTTTCCATTACGGCAGCATTCCTACAGTCTCTTTGTCATTTAAAGACAATGTTTTGTGAAGAAATTGTATTTTGTAACCTCTTCAGTAACTATTTCCTATTCAATCCATAAAGCTGCGCTTGGAACACTAAAAATAACACCTGAAAAAGAAGCTTGCATCTTTGGAGGTGTGTCCAAAAGGTTGGACAGAGAGAGAGCTATGATGTTGACAAGAAACCACAAGCATATTAAACAGCCTTGAAATTACAAAGACGATGGAGTGCCTCTCACTTCCATGATATAATGCATTCCCACGTGAGACGTGGTTACATCAAACTGGACCATTTTATGAGGGGGTGTGTCTTAGTGAACATAGAGAAGTATGAAAACAGATATACAGCTTTGGTTCCATGTAGGGCTGCAACAAAGGATTATTTGGATCATCGATGAATCTGATGGGGTTTTGACATGATTAATCGATTAATCGGATTAGCGGGGAATTTTTTAAAAATGTGCCAGGGAAACAATTTTTCTCTCCTTCCATCACTTTATTTAACAACAGAACATTATCTGAAACCATTTTATGAGGGGGTGTGTCTTAGTGAACATAGAGAAGTATGAAAACAGATATACAGCTTTGGTTCCATGTAGGGCTGCAACAAAGGATTATTTGGATCATCGATGAATCTGATGGGGTTTTGACATGATTAATCGATTAATCGGATTAGCGGGGAATTTTTTAAAAATGTGCCAGGGAAACAATTTTTCTCTCCTTCCATCACTTTATTTAACAACAGAACATTATCTGAAAACTTAAAATACTTGAAAATCAAATCTTCAAATGTCCCTTGGCTGTTGAAATATAAACAATAAAGAATAAAACAGTTTATAATAAAGAACAAAAATAATTATTTCAAATGGCATTGCTTTATCAAAGTGCTGAGTTGCCATAAAACAACATTGAAACATATAAATGTTATAAAATATATGGTGAAAAAAATAGATATTTTTGTTGCTGCAAATAAGCAATTAGCATAACCAGTTAACCATAAAACCTAAATCAAAAACTGTAGCCTGACTCATTATATGTGCAACATTCTCTGTATAACTTGTAAACTATGTGGTCATTTCACAATGACAGATGTCACTCATGTCTCTTTCTCTAAAATTGTATTGTAGCATTATTAGTTATTATTACTATTATTATTGTTGCTATTATTACTAATATATAAATAAAAATAAATTAAAAAATACTATAATTTGTAATACATTTGACTCTTTTAGAACAACAAACGCTGAACTATTAATTATTATACAAAAAACAAATGCACAAACATGCTGAAATGCCAGCAGCTTAATGCTAACTTTAACACTGAAAACGCATAGACATGCTAACATGTTAGCATCAGTGTTAGCATAAAATACATCTATCAACTGTTTCAGAAGACCATAACAGGTCAGTTTACCATAAAAAAGTAAATATTCCTCACAGACATATGCTCTTTAGGGTTTTAGTGGGGAAAAATTAAGATAAGCAAAATAAAACAAATCAAAGCAGCAGCTCGAAGCACTCCTTCATTGGTTCAAGATTCAAAGAAAAGCTCGGTTGATTATATGGAAGAAACGAAACATTTACGGTAAAACAAAGTTATTTAGCAACTAATCGATGACTAAATTAGTTGATAACTATTTTAATAATCGATTTTAATCAATTAATTCGATTAGTTGTTTCAGCTCTAGTTCCATGTGTAAACAAGCCTTATCCTCTACCTGTTTCAGGCCTCTCATTTAACCAGTTTTCCCATATGATCATATCCAGACACTTATGCCACAACAGCAGTAGGTAAAATGGAAACAATGATTTTGTCAGCTGGACTCCAAACACACAGCATGGACAGATGAAGCAACAATGATTGGTGAGGTACCAAACAAGTACTGCATATGAGGGGCCCCACCACATTTGATTCAGTTAAATAGCGTATACACCACGGAACACAGAAAAATCATGATAAACAAATGTTAAATAGAGACTTATCAGAGAAGCAGAAAGGAATAATTGTTTAATTTGGTGATCTCAGTTCTGGAATTGCAAAAACAAAACAAAACTAGGACTGCAAGCAGTCATATACGTGCCCTCGTTCCGCGCGACCGCCTACCCAGGGCAGTGTGTTCCCTTGTGACCAGATGTCGGCATGTGTGTACAGGGGCAACCACTTATCCCACAGTTAAAATTTTAAACAAATCACACAATGCATCAAGGAGTTATGACATGTTGATTGTTCATCCACTAGGGGGCGCTCAGTGTACAAACAGAGGGGCTGGGTGTGTTCAGGGGCCAACCGTCATCAGACATGTGAAGTTTCAAGTCAATCAGGCAAAGCATGAAGGAGTTATCATGACTTGATGTTCCATGGCAAAAGGTCAAAATGGCGACACCATAGCGGCCACACCCTTCAACATAGAGAAAAGCTTTCGATAACTTTTGGTCAGTATCATCTTTGGATGTTATCAAAGAAATTTGAAGTGCATTGGACAAAGTCCCTAGGAGGAGTTCGTTCAAATACAACATGTGGAAATCATTTCAAAATGAGAAGAAAATTCAAAATGGCCGACTTCCTGTTTGGAGTAGACTCATGGTGCAAGAGACTCTTTTGTACGTCTATGCAAGTCACACATGTATACCAATTTTCATCTCCCTACTCCAAAAAACCCCTATGGGGAGGGGTTTTTGAAATTTTCAACAGGGCGCTATTGAGGCACTTTGACCCGCCAATCGGCGAGGCCCCTATGAATTGTAGGAGGTTGTCTTGCTTGATCTGTGTATCAATTTTCATGATGATATGACAAAATTAAAGCCGTCAAAAGGAAGAACGTAATTTCATGGCGAAGGGGCGATATTCGGTACGCCACCACACAGAAGCCGTTACTCGTAAGTTCACGGCGATCATCGCCTATGTTCACCAAGTTGTTCTGCATGTTTTAGAAGTGGAAGGAAGTTGATGGTGTTAAGTGTGTGAAATCAGTACCTGTTTAAGTATAATGTTCCATGGTGAAGGGTCAAAATGGCGGCGCCATAGTGGCCACACCCTTCGACATAAAGAAAAGCTTTTGATAACTTTTGGTCAGTATCGTCTCTGGGTGATGTGGAAGAAATTTGAAGTGCATTGGACAAAATCCCTAGGAGGAGTTCGTTCAAATACAACATGTGGAAATCACGCCAAAATGAGAAGAAAATTCAAAATGGCTGACTTCCTGTTTGGAGTAGACTCATGGTGCAAGAGACTTTTTTGTACGTCTATGAAAGTCACACATGTGTATCAATTTTCATCTCCCTACTCCAAAAAACCCCTATGGGGAGGGTTTTTTGAAAGTTTCAAGGGGGCGCTATTGAGGCATTTTGCCCCGCCCATGGGCGACGCCCCTATGAATTGTAAGAGGTTGTCATGCTCAACCTGTGTATCAATTTTCATGATGATGTGACAAAATTAAAGCCGTCAAAAGGAAGAACGTAATTTCATGGCGAATGGGCAATATTTGGCACGCCTCCACACGGACGCCATTACTCGTAACTTCACGGTGTTCATCGCCTACGTTCACCAATTTGTTGTGCATGTTTTAGAAGTGGAATGAAGTTGATTGGGTTAAGTATGTGACATCAGGACCTCTTAAAGTAAAAATAGGACATTTCCCGCCACCAACGGGGGGCGCTATGGCGCAGGTGGGAATTTAAGACATGTAGACATTCAGGGCGGCGCCCTCATCATGTCCAGCATTTTTGAAGGATCTACGATGAAGTATGTGGACGTGACAGCCGTTCGAAGTGAAATGGCGTGCTCCGAAAAGCTCGCCAAAGTTTGACGACCCCTAGCAGCCACGCCTTTTGACTTAATTAGAATCTTTTGATAACTTTTGATCACCATTGTGTTGTGATGATTTTGACCAAATTTGAAGACAATCGGATGAAATCCCTAGGACGAGTTTGTTCAAATGTAAGTAGTGGAAATGGCCAAAAATGGCAAAAATTTGCTCAAAATCTAAACTTAAAATCAAAATGGCCAACTTCCTGTCGATATTTCACCATGACAGTAAGAGACTTTTTCGTGCGTCCTGGCATGGTAAATATGTGTACCGAATTTCGTGAGGCTACGACGAAGAAAGCCCAATGCGGAGGGGTTTTTGAAAATTTCTAGGGGGCGCTATTTCGCAATTTTTCTACGATCATGTGCAACGCCCCAAAATATCGAATTTCGGATCCGGCCGGACGACTTGGGAAAGTTTGGTGAGTTTTTGAGCATGGGAAGAGGCCAAAATGTCGATTTCAAGAGTGAGAATAATAATAATAATAAATAATAATAATAATAATAATAATAAACAGCGCAATTACAATAGGGTCCTCGTAGGACATTGCCTACTCGGACCCTAATAATAATAAACAGCGCAATTACAATAGGGTCCTCGTAGGACGTTGCCTACTCGGGCCCTAATAATAATAATAAATAATAATAATAATAAATAATCATAATAATAATAATAAACACCGCAATTACAATAGGGTCCTCGTAGGACGTTGCCTACTCGGGCCCTAATAATAATAATAATAATAATAATAATAATAAACAGCGCAATTACAATAGGGTCCTCGTAGGACGTTGCCTACTCGGGCCCTAATAATAATAATAATAATAAACAGCGCAATTACAATAGGGTCCTCGTAGGATGTTGCCTACTCAGGCCCTAATAATAATAATAAATAATAATAATAATAATAATAAACAGCGCAATTACAATAGGGTCCTCGTAGGACGTTGCCTACTCGGGCCCTAATAAATAATAATAATAATAATAATAAACAGCGCAATTACAATAGGGTCCTCGTAGGACGTTGCCTACTCGGGTCCTAATAAAGTGGAAAAGGTGAGACCCTAGGACAGGGTAGATTATAAACAAAAAATAAGGCCGTGGCTATTCGCACGGCGGCTGTGTCCATAAGTCTCATTTGGCTATTCGCACTGCAAGACTCTGGTGGCAAAACATGGAACTACTTGTATAAACAAACATACTGCATTCAAGATGTCATAACTCCTTTAATATTTTTCGATTTTGATGATTTTTTTTTTTTTTTTTTAATTCGGCCGTGTCCATAACTCTCATTTAATGCAGTATGTTTGTTTATACAAGTAGTTCCAAGTTTTGCCACCAGAGTTTTGACGTGCAAATAGCCAAATGAGAGTTATGGACACGGCGGCCGTGCGAATAACCACTTCCAAAAATAAAACCGCCAAACAAACAAAAAAAGCCATGAGGTAATACAATCCTCTGTGTAAAGCCATCTACAAAGTCTTAAACTGTTTGTCCTTTCATAAATCACATGGTATGATGTCAGCAAGCTAAAAATATAACATCTATAGAATGCTACTGACGTCAGAACCACCTTATGCTGTTTTGCTACTGTCAACATGTGAATACAGCAGTACTGAATTTGCACAATATGACACACTAAAGTCTAACTTTTACGCTGATGTAAGTTTGGTGTGTGGGGGAGTAAGGTCCCTGAGGGGGGCGCTCCCCCAGTATCCCTCTAGCAGCGCCCCTGCTGGTGATGCTCTGTAAGTACACGAAGTTTCTGCATGGATCTTAGAAGTGATGACATAAGATGCTTTTCGGTACTTAAAAAAAAAAAAAGAGAATAATTTCCCTGCTGCTGTTATTTGATGTTAATATCTAAGATGCTAACATGTGCCCGGAGGCTAGCTGCTGCTGCTGCTGAGGAATTCTGCTTTTTTCGGCATCTCCGAAAACAAACGGCTCACCTGAATTCTCCGCCAAGTAGGAAAAGCCCTTCACAACCAGAAGCAAGCTTCCGAACAAGCACAGCTGGATTAAAACCAACTCCTTTCGCTTTTTCCGTCTCGCTTTGACCTTCTTCTGGTTGGCCGGTCGATTCCAGAGTCGGATACCCGGCAGAGGCATCTTCAGCACCGCTGCCTCATCCATGCAGAGCCCGGAGTGTCGGAGCGAACACAATATATATCTCTCAAAAACCGAAGGAAAAGTGTTAATGTGATAAGATGTTAAAAAAGAAAAGTTTTTTTTAAAAATTTGTAGCGCAGAAATGCTACGAGTTGCGATAAAACGCTTGACTTCGTTACGTCATGTTAAAATGTTAAGAAGTGAGGCGCGCGACGGCTGCGCGAGCTCTCCATGGATACAGAGCGCGCGCCAGAGAGAGAGAGAGAGAGAGAGAGAGAGAGAGAGAGAGAGAGAGAGAGAGAGAGAGAGAGAGAGAGAGAGAGAGAGAGAGAGAGAAGCATCAGGAGATGAGAATGAGAGACGAAAAAAAAAAGTTTAGAGGGGAGATAAGCAGAGAGAAAAAAGACCAGTATAAAATTTCCAAAACACAAATCTTCTCTATTTTTTTCATTGTTGCCAAAAAGTCATCCAAATTAACATACACAATGAAAATCACGTGGCTTTGCTTGAAAACATTTAGTGTGGTTGTGTCCACATTTTCCTACACTGATTGAATTACATTTTATTTCAAACATGATAGATTATATATAAGTAACATGACTTAATGGGAAACATTCAACAACAAAAATTCTTGAGGTCTCCACCCCCCACCCTTTCTCCTCTCAAAAAAATTAGATTATCTAAAATGGTACACCACTGAAGACCTCAGCTACAGGTGCCAAACCGCTCCGCAAGGGCACATTACACTTATTCAGTTATTTTCTGACACTTAAGCAGGTCTGGGTCGCTGTGGCAGCAGACCATGCAGCACACCCCACACTTACCTATCCTCTGCCAAGTCCTGTATCACTTCCTGGGGGACCCAGAGGCGTTTCTACGCCAGCTGGGAAATGTAATCCACCCAGTGTGTCCTGGGTCCTCCCTCGGGCCTCCTCACAGTTGGATGTGCCTGGAAGACTTCTCTATGGAGATAACCAGGGGGCACCCTCATCAGATGCCCCAACTACCTCAGCTGGCTTCTTTCAGTGAGAAGAAGCAGTGGCTCTACTCAGAGTCCCTTCTGGATAGTTGAATGTCTCACCTTGTCCAGGAGTGTAAGCCCAGATACCCAATGGAGGAATCTCATTTCCGTTGTTTGTTCATGCATAGGTGAGGACAGGAGCATAAATCCACTGGTAAACTGAGATTCTCGTCTTCTGACCCAACTCATTCTTCAGAGGCTGCCTCAATCCGTCTGGCCATCTTTTGCCCCAACTTACCCCCATTCATGAACAAGACCCAGAGATACTTAAACCCCGGCACTTGGGGCAATAACACTCCCCCAAGTCGCTTATCCCTTCTGGAGGGGACAAGCGACCCTTTTCCAACAGAGGACCATGGTCTCAGATTTGGAGGTGCCGATTCTTACCCCAATCGCGTCACACTGCCTCAAACCCACTTTGAGCAGATCGAAGGTCGCTGCCTGATGAGGCCAACACAAACAGTGCCCTTTTGGCTCAAGGATTTTGGGACTTTTGCGGGTGGGTGACAATCTTCCACCTAATTTTGACTGCAGGAAAAATATATTTTCTTTTCAACTGGTGAAAACAAAAAGTTACTATGGAATTAACAATTGGAAGAGCAAATATAAAGTATGTTTATAACTGTCATAACTTAATTATTAAAAAATAAAGAAGAGGCTTTAAGTATTAATATCTTGACATTCATGAACATCTTTTTGACTGGACTTTTCATTGATATTTCTGACTGTAAATTCAACCTAAAAACCAAATAGATGTGTTGAAATATAATTAACAAAGAGGAAGACTTCAAAAAGGACTTTACTGATAGAAAACGTGTGTAATTCATTGCTGAACAAAACAAAAACTGCACTGGATTTCTAATAACTTTCGTAGTTACACATTGCATTTATGACAACCCACAAATGAATTTAACTAACGTGAAAGTCACTGCTTCTGAACTGGCTTTTCCTTTTGGACCTCAAATGGGAACATTCACTGCATACTGCAGGATTTTCTGTGGTTATACAGTAATATTCAGCTTCGACATGTTGGGTTTTGCATACTTGAACATGTCGAATCACTCACTGCCATCATGTCAGCAAAGCTGGACCACAAATTCTATACCTGACTGTCTGCACACAATGACTTGCAATAAACTGTATTTTAGGATAATGGATAATAATTGGGGTCAGCCAGGTTTCTTGATTGTCAGACGTGAGGTAGCACTGGAAACTTTCCAGCAAGAGTGGAAAATGTGGTCCGGGCTCTAAGCAACTGATTTCATTGTGCTTTTTAACCCTTTGGTGCACAGAGCAAAGACAGATTAACAACAACAAAAAAAAAAAAAACAAGAAAGAGGCAGAGGAGGCAGCGCCCAACACGTGACTGATTTACAAATTATATAGTAATGTTCAGAGGTTTACATACACCCAGCATGGACATGAGTGTGATGGCAGCATTGGGCTTTCAGGTTCTTTGAGCTGTTCTTGTTCTGGGGAAAACTATTGGACAAAATACATCGCTAACAAAAAATAAATAAAGAAAGAAAGAAAAGAACTGGGAGCAGTAGTTTTAGTTTTTTTAAATCAACAGGACCAATATACAGACACTGCACCTAAGTTTAATGTCCTTTAGATCATGGTAGATTTCTGGTTGGATATTTAATTGCTCTTACTGACAGAATTGAGAGAGTTCAGTTAAATTCAAATGAGAACTTTGAAGGCCAAAGTGGAGAAGGGTTCCATGTGAACAGCAGTTGAACATGGGTCAGTCGGTCCTAAGAGATGGGCGAACGCTGTTCGGAAGGGCGGGGCGATGGCCTACGTCGCCCCTGGCCGATCGAAAGGGAGTCAGGTTCAGATCCCTGAATCTGGAGTGGCGGAGAGGGGCGCTTCAAGGCATCCAGTGCAGCGATGCAAGCGATCTGGAGAAGCTGGCAGGAGCCCCGGGGAGAGGTTTGTGGAGTAGGGGATGGTTGGGGAAGATGTTGCTACCATCTCTCTTCTAGAACATTTTTCCGTTTTTTTATTTTCATTGATAATTTATGTACTTATGCACCACTGTTTAAACTGATTATCTTGGTATCTGCAGTTGCTTAGAAATGGCTCCAGGAGACATTCCTTACTTGTGTAAATCTCCGATACTCTCTCGGATAGTCAAACCAATGAGTGCTGTCACATAAAGCTTTTTATGTTGGCACAGAGAAGCTACCAGCTGTAGTCAATCATGACCACTAACGAGAAGAGGCTTTGGCAACGTGAGACACTTTGGAACTTTCTACACAAATTAGTAATTCAGTAAGTACCGTATACATAATTTTGTCCCTGTGACTGATTACTGAAAATTTAAATAAAAAGCAAAATCTTATGCTTCAAATTCTTTTTCGCTTCCAAGCCTAAAGCTGCCACGACACACATGACCATGGGTATGTGTAAACTTTTGACTGTAACTGTATATTGAAGAAATTTTTGTTAAAAAACAAGATGGATGTTTCTTCATTATTACATTGTTAAGTCTATTAATGGTCATGGAACATGACCTGCCAAACTTTCAAAACAAGCCCAGACGAGGTATGCAAGTTCTGTGAGGCACACGAAAGAAAAAAAAAATGCTAAAGGATGGAGGGGTGGGGGTAACATTAAATCCAGTTAAATTGTTTTTCCATAGCCAGTGGCCTTGGCAAAGAACTCTCTCTCACTCACACATACACACACCAACGAGATGTTTGATAAGTTGTCAAGAAAACTGAGCAGAAACCGTGTGGCTTCAGATATAAAAGAATGCCAGGAATTTAACCCACTTTCCCATGTCCAACTGACACTGTGCCCACTCCCACTGGAAAGCGCCAGACGTGTGAGCACAGACGCCTGATAGCCACGTGGGTTTTGCAGCACACAGCTGGTAACAGAACATGTGGATCACTCCAAAAATCACCACTCCGTATCACAACCTTGCACACCTGTGATCAACTGCAAACGCTTTAATGCGCATCAAATCCCCCCACAGTGGCCTGTCTGCTGCAAGGCCCATGAGGTGCTGGGTTCACAATGCAGACATCTCAGAGAAAAGCTGCTGCTCTCGCCCAGTTTTCAGCAGCAATAAAGCTTGCTAGCAGACACATTTGGGTCACGTCTTCCTTCTCTGATAGCTCCAAAGTCCAGGCTGCAGCAGCTCCTCTCAACCACAAACATGGAGAACCCTCAGCTTAGCACCATCAGAGACATAGAGGAGGGGTGAATATGGTATGGCTGGCCAGGAATAGTTTGTTGGACTAAAAAAAAAAAAAGAAAGAAAGAAAGAAGCTAAAGTAGGGACAGTACAGGTAGGCCAGGTGGTGATGCTGAAAGGAGAAACCAGGACAGCAGAACATCCATGCTCATACCTCCCATAAAACAAGCAGAAAGATAAAACAGATTGTTTTCTTACTTGACGTCTTTATGAAACAGCAAAAAAAGAAAGGAAAATATACATTCAGTTTTGTTCAGTGATATGAATACAGTGTTATCATCAAAACCATTGATAAATACAACACTTTCCATAAGGAGTGCTGGTGCCAGAGTCGAAATGTGACGTATTCAGTGTTTCCACTGCAAAAGCAGGTGCCTGGCTGATAAAATAGTGCTCTCATGCTGCTTTTCCACTTTCAAAAACCCCACCGGTCTAGAGCCAAGGAGCTACGACAGGGCAGGCCACGAGGGAGAGGATGCAACCTGTCATCTGTATAAACGGTCTCCAAACAGCTAACCAATGAATTAGTCGCAGTTTGGTGTCGCGAGAAGATCGTCCATCAAAAGTCAACAAGCGATATGGTGTAAAAGCATCAGGCACTCTATTCTATTTGGTTGGACAAATTTTATAATTTTTTTTTTTTTTTAAGAGGATTATGTTTGGTGTTTTGACATTACCCAGAACGCAATGCAGCGACACAACAGTGCAGGTGTGCAAAATGGAAAGAATTCCGGTTCAGTACAGTGCTCTTTACGCAGTGATTTGTGTTCTTTCCTTGAGTACTCGGCAAAAGTTACTGACGGCTGCAGTTTGCCTGGAAGGCCATTCCCTAAGCTGTGGCGATCTTAGGATAGCCATATTCCCAAATAATCAGAAATGTTAGCGTTGAAAATGTGAATCCACTTGAGAGAAACACAAAACGGAACCCTTGCAACAATTGCACCTGTATGCAACCCCCCCCCGCCAAAATAGACAAATACAGAAGGTCAATAAAAACCCTAATTTTAAATTTCCAACAAATAAGAAAGGGAAACACATTTATTTTTAGATTAAGAAAAATCTTTGTGAAGCTGTAGCTCCAATGCTACAAACACAGCAAACAAACAATATTAATCAATAACCAATCAACTGATCCGTGATGTTCACCCTCATTTATTTTGTTTTGTCTCTGATGCTGATCAATTGCACCTCCCAAATTATTTGATATTTAGAGGCCTTTTTTAATCAGTTTTGCAGCATCTTGTATTTACGGCAATGATTTTAAAATCATGTCACATGAATAAACATCAACACTAGAAAAGCACTCGGAGTACATAATCACACCAAACCTGTGCATGCCACCCCTGTTCGGCACATCTGCTAGCATTAGCCATAAATTATTTCCCATAATTCCAGAATCAGCCCTGCTCATCCAGATGTGTATTAAGGTAATGGTTTTACAGACCAAGTCTGACCTCTTAATCCCATCATGCAACAATAAGCAATTTAGTATTTGTAAAGATGGTTTAAGCCTTCTTACAAACAAACAAGCAAAATAATAGGCATCTGTTGCAGATAATAATCATTTCATTTTCAATTTGTAAAACTGTATGTGGAACAGATGGGGCCAAGTATGTGTACGCTGAAGGGCACCACCAACAAATCACTTCTTTTCTGTAACTGGATTTATTCTGAAACTAACAGCCAGCAGACAACTTAAGTTTTGGTTTAACAGTGTATTCTCAGAATGCACTGATTTATTTATATATTTTTTGAGTATCGGCCCTGAATGCAAACACACTGTTTGCATAAACCCACGGAGTCCATTGCAGCTGAGCCGGAGTCAACCATCCGTCAGTCATTAAATACAGATTCATCCTGCATGTTTGGCAACTTCCTTACACTAAAAACAGCTCTTTTCTCATCAAAAACCCATCTGATTTGAGAACAGGCTCTTATCAGCAAAGGGGTTACCAGATAACTACACAACATCTAAAACTAACAAATAACCGCTAACTGTGAACAACACCCTCAGCATTTGTGGCTTCACATTAAAAGCCCGCCACCGCCGTTCCAGCACCGACGCATGATGGAGCACACTTCATCATCATAATTTAATCAACGCCAGCATCCAATGGTTTATTGTAATCCACTTCAAATTATAACAGTTCTAGTTCAGATACAAAGTTTGACAATAATGTGCTCAGTTTGTGAGTAATCCTGACAAAACACCAACAAACCAGTGGTTGTGAAAACATTAACCTCCATATGGAGGAATTAATTATGAATTAATGCACTATGTTTTGGGAAATGTGTAATGATGACATCATCACGTTGTTTAGCCAGAACCCTAGCCAAGCACCAGCACAGGCATCGCTTTGGTGGAAACAAGGTAAATCGTACCGCTGTCAGACTGAACGGGCCCTATAGCTGCCAAAGAGGCAAATCACAAACCAATTCACAGTCACAAAGACAAATTATAAAAACTTCACAATAAGAGCAGACTGATATTAGCTATTGCAGTGAAGTGCTCCCTTGTTTTCACTCGGAGTCACTACAACAGATCCAAGGTGGGTCTGCATGTTGATTTGGCACAAGTTTAATGCCAGATGCCCTTCCTGACGCAACTCCACATTACCTGGAGAAATGTGGCAGGGGTGGGGTTTGAACTGGGAACCTTCCGCACCAAGCGCACCAACTACTTGGCCACCACCGCTGCCATACATTAGCTACTGCAGTAATAAGGATTAAGTAAGGGATAATTAAGAGTTAACTATGTTTTGTAATCATTTTTTAATGCTGTTCAATAGCTTTACAAATTATAAAATACTTTAGTGATCATCATTAATATTGACTAAACAGAGTTAACTCTTAATTCACTGTTAATAAATGCTTATTACTGCATTAATTAACATGAACACATTAATAAAGTATTGCTAAGCACATTCACTTAATTACGGTGTATCCGGGAAGTATTCACAGCGCTTCACTTTCTTCACATTTTATGTTACAGCCTTATTCCAAAATGGAGTAAATCTATTTTCCCCTCAAAATTCTACTCACAACGCCAAATAATGACAACATGAAAAAAGGTTTTTTTAAGTTTTTCCAAATTGATTAAAAATAAAAAAAACTAAGAAATCACATGCATGTAAGTATTCACACCCTTTGCTCAATACTTTGTTGATTCACCTTTGGCAACAATTACAGCCTCAAGTCTTCTTGAATATGATGCCACAAGCTTGGTGCACCTAACTTTGGGCAGTTTTGTCCATTCCTCTTTGCAGCACTTCTCAAGCTCCATCGGGTTGGATTGGGAGCGTCGGTGCACAGACATTTTCAGATCTCTCCAGAGATGTTCAAATGGATTCAGGTCTGGGCTCTGGCTGGGCCACTCAAGGACATCCACAGAGTTGTCCTGAAGCCACTCCTTTGATGTATTGGTTGTGTTTAGGGTCACTGTCCTGCTGAAAGATGAACTGTTGCCCCAGTCTGAGGTCAAGAGCGCTCTGGAGCAGGTTTTCATCCAGGATGTCTCTGTACATTGCTGCATTCATCTTTCCTTCAGTCCTGACTAGTCTCCCAGTTCCTGCTGCTGAAAAACATCCTCACAGCATGATGCTGCCACCACCATGCTTCACTGTAGGATGGTGCCTGGTTTCCTCTAAACATGATGCCTGGCATTCATGCAAAAGAGTTCAATCTTTGTCTCATCAGACCAGAGAATGTTGTTTTTCATGGTCTGAGAGTCCTTCCAGTGCCTTCTGGCAAACTCCAGGTGGGCTGCCATGTGCCTTTTACTAAGGAGTGGCTTCTGTCTGGCCACTCTACCATACAAGCCAGATTGGTGGATTACTGCAGAAATGGTTGTCCTTCTGGAAGGTGGTTCTCTCTCCACAGAGGAATGCTGGAGCTCTGACAGAGTGACCATTGGGTTCTTGGTCACCTCCCTGACTAAGGCCCTTCTCCCCCGATCGCTCAATTTAGACGTGTGGCCAGCTCTAGGAAGAGTCGTGGTCGATCTGAACTTTATCCATTTACAGATAATGGAGGCCACTGTGCTCAAAGCAGCAGAAATGTTTCTGTACCCTTCCCCAGATTTGTGCCGCAAGACAATCCCGTCTCGGAGGCCAGTGGTTGAAAGGAAAAGCTGCACTCTCTTGGCCCTTTCTGGAATGTCTCTGGACACCACTGAATTAAGGTGCAGAAACATCTCAAGGATGATCAGTGGAAGCAGAATGCACCCAAGCTCAATTCTGACCTTCATGGAAAAGGCTATGAATACTTATGTACGAATGATTTCCTTTCCTTTTTTTTTTTTTTTTATAAATTTGCAAAAACCTCAAAATAATTTTTACATTGTCAATATGGGGTATTGTGTGTAGAATTTTGAGGAAAATAATTGAAATTCATCCATTTTGGAATAAAGCTGTAACATAAAATGCAAAAAAAGTGAATACTTTGTGGATGCACCGTAACTGTGACCATTAAATAATGTACCCAATGCTATCGATTTAATCAATCTTATGCTTGCTGCACATGGCAGTGATGGTGGCCAAGTGGTTAGTGCACTTGGTTCCCAGTTAAAACACCACCCCTGCCACATTTTACCATGTAATGTGGAATTGTGTGAGGAAGGGCATCTGGCATAAAACTAGTGCCAAAATCAACATGCATTGCAGATCCAACTTGGAACTGCTGTGACGACCGCTAGTGAAAAACATAGAACAGCCAAAGGGACTTACTTACTATGCTTGTTGCATACATGACAAAAATTATGCAATAGTTGTTATATGCATCACATACAACCGCAGGGTCATGGCAACATTGTAACAGGGACCAATTGCTGACATTGTGGCAGTTTACAAACACTTGTGATTGAAATGTGATAACCTGATAGTGTTTGACTTTAATGACCTCAGGGTCTTATTGAGATTTGCAAAGAAACGGGCTGCGAGAGACATAAGTAATATGAAGACCCAAAAAGGATTTAAAATATAGAGCCAGGTTTATATATCTGTACTGTAAGCCAAAGACTTGCAGCTGAGCTGTACTACAGGATATGGGCCACGTTTCTAAGCAGAGACTCATTGGAACACTGAGCAAAGCCAGAGAAAATTCAAAGACACAGAAAGACAGCAAGGAGGAAATAAAACAGTCAGAAGAGGAGGTAGAACAAAGAAAAGAAAAAAAAAAATCACTATTAGGCCACACAGTGTAGTGTTTGATGTTCAGGAAAAGGGCTCCAGTCAACAAATCTTTCCGTCAACCCGCTCCATCTCCTTAAACACGCCATCACTGCCTCTTTGTAGAACACCTATCTGGTCCAGTGTGTTTGTTGATGATAACGGCCAAGGCCATCAGCAAGGGGACAGGGAATTGTGATCGGCTGAGAGAATCCTTATAGTATCCAACCAGGAAGGAGAACCGTTCATGATAAGGTGCAACAGTCACTGAGGAGGATTAAAGCCTTCCTGAGGGAATTGGGCTCATGTCTGGACCCTGCTGTAAGATCTGCAGGTGAGAAAACAAATTTTAGTGTATTTTAGCTTTTAAATGAGCCAAATAATTAGGAAATCAAGTAAAAAAAAAAAAAAAAAAAAAAAATATATATATATATATATATATATATATATATATATATATATATATATATATATATATATATGTGTGTGTGTAGTCAAAAGAAATGTGTTAATAATAGAGTGTCACTTTATCGGTGGGGAAAAAAAGGGGGGGCAATTATTACAGTATACAGCACCACCACAAAGCCAGCATCATTGTGAAATGCTAAAATATTCTGGTCAAACATCTCACTGCCCTTTTATTTTCATCATGTCCCAAAAATTAGGTGATCTGTTCCAATATTTCATCAACTTTCATGACGATCACTTACAAATCTACTAATGTAAGCAACAGGTCGGTCATCATAGTGTCCCGCAGTGCTATATCATGCCATTTTGTGATGACATCACAAAAAGTAAATTAATCTATTAGTTTGTGGTTTTTTGTGACAGGAGCACAAATTCATTTCATGATGGTATCACGAAATGCAGGGTGACACGGGGAAGAGGTAGGGTTAGAAATACAAAAACAACAATAATAATAAAATCTGCATCACTGAAATATCATTCATTTCGTGAGAGAAGCTCAGGAATAAAAGCCAACAACAACAATAATAATAAAATCTGCATCACTGAAATATCATTCATTTCGTGAGGGAAGCTCAGGAATAAAAGCATGACACTGGGCAGTGTGCCACAGCAGCTTGCACACAAGGATCTTGAAATGAAGCAATAACTCCACCTGGTGGACATTTACTATTAATGCAGGTATGGTAGAATATTGCCAAGAACAATAGTAACACATTATACAAACAGCCAAGAGCACTTTACACTACTGGCACACACTAGAAACTCCTTCAGAAATGCCCAGCTCATAAATTCTTACCACAAGTGTGTTGTAGTTTCCTGAAAGATTCAGTTGAAGCCAGACTTAAACTCACTGGGTTTCAAGATCAGACTGCTTTTCAGGAGTTGGCATGTAATCTGAGTGAAGGACGTGCAAACATGGACATGACAAATGACCATATTGGGGTGTGGGGGGTCTTTCATAACAAGATCCTGAAAACTGCCAGGGTTTGCAATGGTGTCACCAATGTACAGAAAGGGGACGTTTCATCTCGGAGGACACTTTGAATATCATCCAGAGGAATCATACTGCAAAACTTGGTGGCAACTATGTGCTGTAGGGGAAGCTGACTGCACTGAGGTTAGACAAGGAAGCATTTGTTACAGGAATCTGTGAACAGGTGACAGATCAACTGCGGTGAAGTAACCTTTGATCTGCTTACAGAAGGACCACTGTGTTCTTCCAAACTTATACCACACCCAATTGTAGATACGACAGGTGATGGCACTGCCCTGAAACATGACTCTGTGGTACTGTCAGATTTAGTCATCTACTTTGAGTAGATTTATAAGGATTCTTACCAGGATGTAGGACATCTCTGGTACCAGGGTTCTACAAACTTTCCCTGAGCTACAAACAATTGAAACCCAGAGAGGTCACAAAGGTGGTGAAACAAATGAGTGTTGGTAAATCTGTAGGGATCATTTGGTGTCAGGGCTGAACTTCTAAAAGTGGGTGGAGATGCTGTTCTCTTGGTAAACAATCTTTGTGACCACTGGGGGACAAATGTCATCTTGAAGAAAGGACCAGTTTCCCTCTCCAGAAATGAAAAGGTGATTTTCTGGATTGCAATAACTACAGTGATATTCCTATAGTTTTCAAGGTGGGAAAAGTACCCATTAAGGTCATTCCAAAGCGAATTCAATCCTAGCCATTAGCAGAGCAGTCTGGGTTCACGCCCAAGCAGTAAACCACCGACCACATCCAAGATTCATGAACACAGTCGGGCTGTGATGTCATCATGTGGCAGATGTGTCTACATGCGGCACTAGCACATGCTTCCAGATCGGACATGATCAAGAACACTTCATGGGTGATTCTTTAACTACGGGCACTATTGGCCTTGTAAATGTAATTTCCACCACACCATTGCCTTACAATATAAAGCACCTTGGGGCAGCTGTTTGTTGTGATTTGGTGCTATATACATGTGCTCTGATGTCACTGTTTATCTCCATAGAAACTACCCAAACAATCTTTCATACAAACTATTTAAAGGGACATTGCAGTGTTGTGGTGGAAATAACGGCAATAGTGTGGGACAACTACATTTTGTTTAAAAAAAAAAATCACAATAGTTGTATGACATTGAATACCCCAATTATGTTTTGATTATTTTACTGATATTTCATTCAGATATATTTTAAAACATTAGAAAAAATGTTTCTTTACCATTCATTTTTATCATTGAAGATCAAAAGTCTGGGTGTGGGACAAGCACAAAACGGCAATATTTGCATATAATGATGCTGAAAAAAGGTGAAAGAGTCATCATACACTACTAGAACAAATTTCTTAACACACTGTCATTGTAAAGATAACTATAAAAGTGTGAAATTTGCCCTTTTTTTCTGTTTTTCATACAATATGATCAAAGGACATACACTCAACAAAAATATAAATGCAACACTTTTGGTTTTGCTCCCATTTTGTATGAGATGAACTCAAAGATCTAAAACTTTTTCCACATACACAATATCACCATTTCCCTCAAATATTGTTCACAAACCAGTCTAAATCTGTGATAGTGAGCACTTCTCCTTTGCTGAGATAATCCATCCCACCTCACAGGTGTGCCATACCAAGATGCTGATTAGACACCATGATTAGTGCACAGGTGTGCCTTAGACTGTCCACAATAAAAGGCCACTCTGAAAGGTGCAGTTTTGTTTTATTGGGGGGGGATACCAGTCAGTATCTGGTGTGACCACCATTTGCCTCATGCAGTGCAACACATCTCCTTTGCATAGAGTTGATCAGGTTGTCAATTGTGGCCTGTGGAATGTTGGTCCACTCCTCTTCAATGGCTGTGCGAAGTTGCTGGATATTGGCAGGAACTGGTACACGCTGTCGTATACGCCGGTCCAGAGCATCCCAAACATGCTCAATGGGTGACATGTCCGGTGAGTATGCCGGCCATGCAAGAACTGGGACATTTTCAGCTTCCAAGAATTGTGTACAGATCCTTCCAACATGGTGCCGTGCATTATCCTGCTGCAACATGAGGTGATGTTCTTGGATGTATGGCACAACAATGGAACTCAGGATCTCGTCACGGTATCTCTGTGCATTCAAAATGCCATCAATAAAATGCACCTGTGTTCTTCGTCCATAACAGAAGCATGCCCATACCATAACCCCACTGCCACCATGGGCCACTCGATCCACAACACTGACATCAGAAAACCGCTCACCCACACAACGCCACACATGCTGTCTGCCATCTGCCCTGGACAGTGTGAACCGGGATTCATCTGTGAAGAGAACACCTCTCCAATGTGCCAAACGCCAGTGAATGTGAGCATTTGCCCACTCAAGTCGGTTACGATGACGAACTGGAGTCAGGTCGAGACCCTGATGAGGACGACGAGCATGCAGATGAGTTTCCCTGAGATGGTTTCTGACAGTTTGTGCAGAAATTCTTTGGTTATGCAAACCGATTGTTCCAGCAGCTGTCCGAGTGGCTGGTCTCAGACGATCTTGGAGGTGAACATGCTGGATGTGGAGGTCCTGGGCTGGTGTGGTTACACGTGGTCTGCGGTTGTGAGGCTGGTTGGATGTACTGCCAAATTCTCTGAAACACCTTTGGAGACGGCTTATGGTAGAGAAATGAACATTCAATACACGAGCAACAGCTCTGGTTGACATTCCTGCTGTCAGCATGCCAATTGCACGCTCCCTCAAATCTTGCGACATCTGTGGCATTGTGCTGTGTGATAAAACTGCACCTTTCAGAGTGGCCTTTTATTGTGGGCAGTCTAAGGCACACCTGTGCACTAATCATGGGGTCTAATCAGCATCTTGATATGGCACACCTGTGAGGTGGGATGGATTATCTCAGCAAAGGAGAAGTGCTCACTATCACAGATTTAGACTGGTTTGTGAACAATATTTGAAGGAAATGGTGATATTGTGCATGTGGAAAAAGTTTTAGATCTTTGAGTTCATCTCATACAAAATGGGAGCAAAACCAAAAGTGTTGTGTTTATATTTTTGTTGAGTGTAAGTGCCCATAGTCTAAGAATCACCCTCATGCAGGATTGTGCATAAAGTTTCTCTATTCCAGGACAAATTCAAAATTGGTGGAAAAAAAAAGTATTAAATTGTAAACTACAACATCTTGCAATACTAATATTCTGGCCTATAATCCAAAGTAAAAATAATCATTTGAAGAAAAGTCAGTTGAAATTGATCTGAATAATCCTGCTAACATCCACGCTGGATGTATTAAAACAAAAATTTACACTTTATTGGTCTGTAACAGTGGACTGAAAAATCATTATAAGAGCTGATTTTGATTTGCTAAGTATTCTCAGCAGACTGACGAGCACCACAAACATTATTTTAAACCATTTGTGCCACAACAACACTGCAGATAGGAAGGAAGACCAGAGAAGATGGTGGAAAACAGTCATAAGTCTTGCAAAAGCAAACCTCAGGAAAACCAAGGCCCTTTGCAAAAATGTGCAGAGTCAAGTCAGTCCTCCTCCGACGCATGCAACATCCTAATTCCCTCTGGTCCCTGTGCACTATACACATATGTACAAGTGCTGCCTGTGCACGATCTTGCTTCACACTCTCAGATGGAAAACCAACAGTCTCTCTTGACTTATTATCACCTCCTCATTCTCATTTTCTCCTTTGCCCTCTTGCAGTTTCTTCCAGCTTCCTTGATCGAGCCCTGTGGTGGGGGAGCTTATGAAATGGAGTGCTGAAGCCTAGATATTTTGTAGCACATACTGTATTAACCTAACATGCAGTTGGGCATTACAGAACATGAGCCCTCCGACTTACAAGGTTGCATGGGGGTTTTGATAGAGCGATAGATACTTTATTGATCCTGAAAGAAATTGTGTGGCGGTCTGTCGCTCCCATTCACGAAAGTAAAAGTAAACACACACGTTAAGATTACATATAAAGACTAGCAATAAATAATACAACACTAACAAACACCAACATTAAAGAAGGAAGTAGAAGTTGGAATGAAAAAGTTGCACACTTTTTCTTCCTGGGACCACTAAAGGTGCTTACAGGAGAGCGCTGGAGCGGGTTTCTTTTCATGACAATAAGAATTAATGCTGTGATACTTCATTCATGAATTACAGTAATTCATGAATACAGTATTATTGTTATTAAAAATTTGGGGATATTCTATATTTACATGTTATTGTAATGCCACCCCCTCTCCACTTTATGACTTTTTCTGGAAGTGCATGAATGAAATAATTTTAAACATTTTTCTGGAGTCTGAATGTAAAACATTTGTTAACAGCTTTAATCCATCCCCAAAAGTCACAAATAAATCTGAAATTGGTGTACTCTCTGTAAACCCACTTATTCCAACCAAACCAAGGGTCACAGGGGGAATTTGAGAAAAATGTCTGAAGAAGCGCAGCGACCCGAGGGCGTTTTGTGCCTGAATTTTAAGCTAAAACAAAGCTTAAAAGTCGAGACCGGGCCTTTTCAGTGGTTGACCCCAAATTATGGGATTCTCTTCCTCCACACATTAAAACAGCTCCATCTATTGATGTTTTAAAATCTTGTTTAAAAACATATTTTTACTCACTGGTGTTTTTACCCGGCCTAAGAATTTTGTGGTCCTCTGACTCACTATTTTGTTGTAGTGCATTTTCTGTCTCATTTTATTTTCATATTGACTGTAAGTGTTTTACTATATATGGCGTTTTAAATTGTATTTTCTTTTTCTTCTTCTAATTAATGTTATTTGGCTTTCTGTGCAGCACTTTGGAGACTTTGTGTTGGTAAAATGTGCATATAAATAAAGGTGGATTGAATGGATTTGATTGGAAACGTCACTACTGGTGTCCAAATAAATGGGAGCACTCAGGTTGTGCAAATTTTTGCTTTAATATTTGAAATAATTTAAAAAACACACTGAACAGAATCTATTATCAATGATAATTAGATGAGTAGAATTTTGAAGTGGCTATTTTCCTCTTTATGCACATTCCTACAGAGGTGCTGCAGGAAGACAGAAATATGGTAAGAATTTTATTTCTATGCCACTTTCAGGATGCGTTAGTCCTCCCCCGGGCAGACACCGTATTCTGCAAAAGTAGACTTCCAGCCGCTCCAGCCGGCAGCCGATCTGATCTGAATGATATCAGTGCACACTTTACATTCTCAACTCTTGATTATTTCAGAGTGAATATTTCCACGTTTAGAACCCTACATGTGTTGGGCCCAAGGCCACTGAGTGACGCACAAACAGACTGTTTGCTCCATTCATGTGAACACTCAAATCTTTTTCTCTTCTCATAACTGCTTTAATATGACAACTCTGCATCGAGATTTACACAGTTACTACTTTAAAAAGTAGTCCCCGTAGTAAGAAATGTGTATTTCACACTAGTATCCAAGCTGTGCAATTAATCTGCAGCTCGTATGCACATGGGAAATGGGAGGTGGTCTGAACGGATCAGGTACGGCCCATGATGCCACTAAAAAGGTACTGCGGCATTTTGTAAAGGAGCTGCACAACAGTCGACAATAGCTCTTGCAACCCCTGTTACATATACTGTAGTCAGGGTGTGTGTGTGAGAGAGAGAATATAGAAAGCTACAGAACCAACAAGGCAGGGTACCACAAAACAAAAACCTCTTTCAGACATGCACCTTTTCCTATTAATCTGCCCCCAATTTGAATGTACAGTGTTTGAAAAGCCCATCTGCAGCTTTATCATTCCGCTCCTTAAAAACAGACATTTCTTCTCTCACAGTTGTCACAGAATTTAAATGGGACAGATCCAAACTGCATTAATCTGTCTTGCTTTGTTTACCGATTAAATAATAACCCAAGTTGTCCTGCAAAGTTCTTTGTCAACATATCAACAGATGCTTAAGTTGGCTGCTTGGCAGAAATGCAGGAAGAGCAGCAAAAGAAAGTGGAAAAGATGCAGCAGACATGAAACATGACGGATAAGTCCATGAGAGAAAACAGCATTAATTTATCCTCTGGTCTGTCTACCGCATGTCAGATCCAATCAAATTATCATCATATTCATTTCAGAATTATGCAAATACACATCCATCAGGCTGTGACTGGACCTCTCGTGGTCACAAAATCTCACTTTCCCATCATCATTTTGCCCCACATCGCTCACAGTATTTCACAGACTGCAGCTGAAACGTCGCAGCAAAATAATACAGCAGTTCTATCCAACAAAAGGAGGGGTTCACATCTGGAAATAGAACAAGTTCCAGGTAGAAAATGGGCGATACTGACTCTTTGGTGACAGCTGTCAGTCAGACAGAAACACTAGACTGAAAATGGCCATGTGTGCAGCCCGCACCCTTCAGCTGCAGACAAACTGATGTCCAAACAAAATATAAATAATAGGTTTCTATTTTGAACTTGTAATAATGCTATGCACACACGTGGTGTTTGATATCTGTATTTATACGAGGAGGGAGAACAGCCGCTGTTAAAACGTAGTTGCAGTGTCAGTTTGACAGGCTGTGTGCGCCCGTGTGAGAGAAATTCTGTGCCACAGCAGCCAGCAGCCGCCTCAGCAGGGGAAGAGCAAAAGGGACACGCAGGGAGCTGACTCAATGCCTCGCCAACTCTGTTCTCTCACAACTCCTCTGTTTTTTTTTTCCTTCTTCTCAGTGCACAAGTAAACAAATGCTGCAGGCAAATAAGAGCCAACTGTCCCCTCATCCCTGACATTGGACACACACACACACACACACACAGAAAAAAAAGGTTTGTCTCTCATTGTTGCATCTACAGTAACAAAAGGATGGACAGGATGAGAAGAAGAAAAACTGGGATGCTGACGAGATTGCGTGCTGCACCTTTCTTTGCACTGCATCTCAGCAGCTTTATGCTACTTTTCATAAAACAATACACACAAAGAACAAAAGGGAGAGAAGCTTTTTTTGTTTTGTTTTTGCCCCAAACAATTTGTTGACAGTGAGGGGAGCAACCCCTGTACTCTTATTGCTTATATAATGTGGTGAATGACCTAAGGCTCCCTCTCTGAAGAGACGTCACCCTCAGCACCACTACTGGCACAGGGGTCCTGTCGGGAACGTAGGGTGCCCTTGTCCCTGCCCGACTCCGAGGGGCCCTTGGAGCGTGTCTTCTCTTTCCTCTGCTGCTGCTTCTCCTGCTTTGACAGCTGTAGAAACACAACAAAGAGGAAAGCTTGTTCAGAAAAACTCCAATCAAGTCAAAGGTCACCAAATTAGCAGCTACCTGCGAGATATACAAGATAAATAATAAAACACAAGTCATGCCTGAAAATGTTTAGGTGACAGGGATGTCAGTTAAAATCTGGATGGAAAACTTCATGAAGCAAAGATTTTAACAGCTTTATGTTTAACATGTGTGTTTGTGCTTAATTAATTATGCTCTGGGCTTAAACGGGCATGCATCACAGAAGTCTGCTGGTTCACACAACCGAATCACATTTTAACAGCATTTCCATGAAAATTCAGTAAGGTATATCTTCTATAATACATTCCAATTCTAAGGTAGAACTCTACTAGTGTATACTAAGGTATATCTAAATATCTAAAAAAAGAAGAATAGAGTAGAGCCACTTAGGTGCCTGGTCTTGATAACCATGACTGTTAACTTATACCTTCATGTGAAAATGACTATGGACTTTGATGAGAAAAGTATTCAACAGGTGGTTTGTTTTTGTGGAGCTCAGCAGAACGGGGGGGGGGGGGGGGGGGGGGGGAATGGAGCTCTGATCATCACAGCACTGCAATTTCATGGACATTTTGTGTTTTCTTTATTTTGTCTGGGTTTTTTTTTTTTTTTTTCCATTGATGATAATAAAAAATCTGGCAGGGGTTCTCCGTACTACTATGGGGGAGTGGGGTGGATTTCTCACTGTGTTGACAGTATTTCTCAATCAACGTCTTGGCATACAGTCACATGCATGGTGACTATGACACCACTGTACCATCCACCCATTAGACATTTAACAATGATGTTTCACACTGAATGCCATAAAATAAGATATAAGAGATAACATAAGATTAATTTTATTGATCTCACAATGGGGAAAAATCACTTGTTGCAGCAGCAAAGTCATAAAGAAAACAAATTTTCATTTAAAAAAGTGACTAAAGTATATTGCATATTATACAGACTTTCACCTTATGAAAACTGATATGACAGAAGCACCCATGAAACACAGCAGCTCATTATCTGAGCTAACACCGACCTTGATAAAGGGATGAAATGAAACCTCTTTAAAATGTGTAAATCTGCGCTGAAAGCAGGTCAGTTTCAACTATCAGGTTGTTTAACATGAAATTCCCACCATATTTACTGGAACTGCAAAAGGCAGATAAAAACAGACTCGGCACAATGTGACCCCATTAAGTGTATCAGGTGTTGGCCAGAAGAGAACTACTGCCTCATAAAATTCAGCGTTCCTGCTGCCAAAATAACTGTCAGCGCCGATGCAGTCGCCTCTACAATGTAACACTATTCTGCCTGTGATTTATTGAGAGGTGAACTGGCTTCATATTATCCACTGTAGGAATTATTTCACTCACTGGGTATGTAAATTTTGCAACAGATTCAACAATAAATACAAACAAAAGAATTTTATTTACATCTGGTGGATATTTTCCTCAGGAAAAGTGCAATCTGGTGTTTTTGAAGTTTAACAGCAGTATATTTACGGGTGATTCTTAGACTACGGGCACTTATGTCCTTTGATCATATTGTATGAAAAACAGAAAAAAGGGAAAATTTCACACTTTTATAGTTATCTTTACAATGAAAGTGTGTTAATAAATTTGTTCTAGTAGTCTGTGATGACTTTTTCACCTTTTTTCAGCATCATTATATGCAAATATTGCCATTTTGTGCTTGTCCCACACCCAGACTTTTGATCTTCAATGATAAAAATGAATGGTAAAGAAACGTTTTTTTTCTAATGTTTTAAAATATCTCTGAATAAAATATCAGTAAAATAATCAAAACATAATTGGGGTATTCAATGTCATACAACTGTTGTGATTTTTTTTTTTAAACAAAATGTAGTTGTCCCACACTATTGCCGTAATTTCCACCACAACACTGTAATGTCTCTAAACAGTTTGTATGAAAGATTGTTTTGGTAGTTTCTATGGAGATAAACAGTGACATCAGAGCACATGTATATAGCGCCAAATCACAACAAACAGTTGCCCCGAGGCGCTTTATATTGTAAGGCAATGGTGTGGTGGAAATTACATTTACAAGGCCAATAGTGCCCGTAGTTAAAGAATCACCCTTACATGATACACACAGGGTGTTGTTTAAGTATTTAACTTAAATGGTGAAGTCCAAACCTTTTGCTGCAAAGAGGTGTTGCCAGGTAGTTTCCTGAAATATTCACTACATATTGAATTTTTAATGTCACACCTCATCAGTGTGAACATTATGCAGCAAAGACAACTAATCCTACAAACTATATCCGTTATAGCTGGAAGCCTCCAGATCTGTGGTTCTTGGTGGCTCACTGGCTCAGATGGTCCCTGTAACTGGACCACATTATGTGAGGTGGCTGCACCGATGAGGTCGGTACTATGTAGTGCACAGTAGAGCCTGTTAGCAAGTGTTTCTGTTTGATCGACGGCACAGAAAACCTGTGACATCCGCAGAAATCCCTTGTTGCATCTTGTGCCAGAAACTGCTGCCACGTTGCCCATCAAAAACTGCCAAGTGTTAGAACTGGAGATGAGTTATTTACAAAGAACTGCTGCTTGCCGACACTGTTTCCAACAGTGGTGGGCACAGCTAACCAAAAAGTTAGCTTTGATAACAGTTAATCCGCTAACTGAAAAGTTAGCTTTTATTAACCTAAACTGATAAACCCCTAAAAAATTTAGTGGAAGTTACAGATAAAATCTAAACCAATAACTTTCAGTATTGACACCAGTGCACTGGCAGCTACTGACACAACAACGTGTCAGCGCTTCTGTCTTAGATCAGGCTTCTCTCAGCAAAAGATACCTGGTGACCAGAGAGAAAAGAGAGGAGAGAAGAGAAAAAAAAAATCTTTTTTTCACACCATATAGGCCTGCAGGCATATCACACGAGTCATGCACAGGCAGACAGTTTTGAGTTATGGTTAAAATAAAATAAAAACTAATTCCAGACAAGTTATTGAAATTATGTCACCTCTGTCATTTTATAAAGTGAAATTATCAGCTACATGTTTTAGTTTTAAAGTAATGCACTAATTTTGAAGGTTTTAGCATTTACAGAGTACAGACACACAGCCCGCAGGCAGGCACTAAAATCTATGATTTCAGACTTTACAAATGTTTTTAACTGTTTAGGTTTATTCACTATGCCCACAACAATATGTTGTTGCGGGCATGCGGTCTAAAAGTTATCGGAAGCTAATTGGTCCGCTGATGGTTTTCAAAGTTATCTGAAAAACTAATCTGCTAATGAAAATGTTAGCTCTGATGATTAGTGGTTAGCGGATCTGTGCCCACCACTGGTTACCAAGGTGACTGACAGTACTGCCAGGTATAGCCGAGACCCTTTCCGCAAGGTGGCAGGGGGAGTTGTTCTTGGAGTTACCTTCTCTTATTCTTATGCCTCTTCTCGACAAAGAATAAGAGAACAAGCACAACCTATAAGGCAGCAGGTGATTTGTAATCAGAAATTCCTCTCCTATTCCAATGTGATGGCTAGACCGGGTGCCATGGGAAGTGCCACAAAGGCATACATGAGGACCAGGTCTTTCAGCAGGGAGATATTCTTTAGCCAAAGGGCTATTGCTCAAGGTAAGGTGCTACCTCCATGCACCCTGTCATTGTGGTTTAGTATCTTACTCAGGATGTACAACATTATGACAGTGGAAGTAGGCTTAGTATTGATCCAACAGACTCTGCTCTAGGATGAGGGTTCATCACAAAATTGACATTTGCCAATGAAAATCCTGCATTTTCAGCCTCCATTTCTCTCAATCTCTGACTGAGCAAGTCATAGCACACCGGTTTCCACAGCAGCCATATATCATTCCCACACTCCAATTAGATAAAGCAAACCTGCACTACTCATACTGCAGGGTATATTTACAGTATTTTTCATGCAGCTCATTATTCAGACTGCCATGGTAATCTTGTGACCGGTCCACCTCCAGCAAGTAGCCAATGCCACATTATATTGGATGCTGCCATCATATTGTATGGCTACTAGCTTTGAATTTTCCCAGGATGCTTTCATTTTGAGCTTAAAGTTCTTCTTCTTATTATTTTTTTTAGAAATACTGCATGAAAAGGCTACTTTTTTTAAACAATACAGACATGTTAAAGGCCAAGGGGGTGAGTACATTTTACAGGAACTATAAATGAAGATGAAGGAACTCATCAGTGCCAAAGACCAGCACCCACTTATCACTTGTCTTTGTGTTTATGCACACGTTCAGTTCTATTCTCTCCTCAACTGAC